>NC_141049.1:63024038-63154038 GCF_041138505.1 Cibotium barometz
TATTGGGCACACATGGGTGATTACATCATTGTAAAAATGGGATCAGACACTGCCCTTGTCCAGAATAAGGCAAGAGGTAAGACCTCCCACATAGATTTGGGTTTGCATTGCATAATGACACAAGATAAACATCAAAAGCCCAAAAGAAGTGTCAACAATACATTAAAACATGTTGCTCACATGGAGCAAGAATTGACGGACAAGCTCATGGCCCCAGCCATGAAAGAAGAAGAACATCTCTTTCCAAGAGGAGGATCAACACCGAGAAGGAGAGCTAGAGGAAGCATTGAAGGAAGACATGGACGCGTGAAGAGAAGCTGCCACAACAAGAAGACTGAAAGAAGAGGAAGACATGGACACGTGAAGAGAAGCTGCCAACATGACAAGAAGACTGAAGACAAGAGAAGATGTGAGGCTCCAAGAAGTGAGGAGCCGTGTGAAAATCTATGAGAGAGAGAGAGAGAGAGAAACCCCACAACCCAATGTAACCTGCCCCAATAGAGTAAAACCACCTCTGAGCCACCGATGATGTAGGCCATGTGGTAGATGTATGTGTGAGCACTTTAGTCAAGGTCACGGGCACTTGTAGTAGCCTTGGACACATAGAGAGAGAGAGTGTCAAGGACTATGAGTTTAGGGACTTGAGGCACTGGTCGCGGACTATCAAGTAAGAAGGAAACTTGGTATAGTGTCCAATGATCTCGTCTAAGGGAATTCCATTGCTTAAATATTCCATAATCTCATAACTCCACCTTAGCACTAAGCTTATTTAAAATAGGGAGACATCTAGAAGATCATCCTTGACCCCTTTTGGCCTCCCCATTGAAAATTATAGATAGGTAATAGGCTCTAATTCACCAGTTTAAGCTAGTATGCATCTTATAGCATAAATTGATGCATCTATGTGTATGTGGAAGATGACATCCCACCTTGGTGATCTAATAGTAGGAGCTATTATTAAGGCCTCCTTGGGCTTATGGAACAAATCTTCACACTCTTTAGTCCACACACATACCAATAGGGCAGATAGTGGTCTAGCAATTTTTGCATACATAAATATGAAGCATCTATAATATCCTGTGTGACCCATGAATCTTTGGACTGCTTTCGATCTTTCTAGTCTTTTGAGTTCTATAATCACTCAAATCTTTGGAGATTCCATTCTTAGACACCACGTGTCCTAGGATTACACCTTGTCTCATAATGGCTTTGCACTTTTCAGGGTTCAGGTAGAATTTGTATCATCGACACCTCTCCAACACTAGGCTCAAATGGGGTATGTGCTCTTATTTTAACTTGGAATTTACATAGAGACCATCCATGAAAATCTCTAAGAATTTCCTTAGTAAATCCTTGTATGACCTACACTTAAAATGTAACTAGTGCATGGTTAAACCAAACAACATTACTCTATATGAAAATGGTCCCCATTATGTAAAGCGAATGCTATTTTGGGTTCGTCCTTCGGGTCTATGGCTACTTGGTTGTACCCAGAAAATCCATCTAAGAAGCTATAAGCTTCTTTTCTTCCCACTCTTTCAAGCACATGTTCAGTCTATGGTACTAGGTAATGATCTCTTACCATGGCTGCATTTATCTTTTTCAAGCTAACACATGTGGAGCTTACATTCTTCTTAGGCAAGATCATGAGTGGCGATACCCAATCTATGTGCTCAATCTTGTAAATGAACCTCGCATTGATAATTTTGTCAAGATCACTTTGGCATAGGTTTCATTGCACATGTATGGTCTTTGTTTGATCGGCTTAGCACCATTTACTAAAGGAGTTGTTTATTGGCAAACTTTTGGAGGTACTCCTTTCAAATCAGCATAACCTTTAGAGGGACCCCTTTCAAATTAGCATAACCCTAAGTGAACACATCTCTGTTTTCTTTGAGAACTACTAAAAGCTATGTCTTCTTCTCTTGAGTTAAGTCTATGGCTATCCACACCAATTTGAGATCCTCTCCAGGTAATGCTAAGTCCACTTGTTTTGCATACTTTGGTCCATCATAGGACATAATTGGTTCTTCCAAATTTTCCCTTTTTGGTGGTAGGACACACACACCATTTGGTTTAAAATTCTTGAATTGAGAAGGGACTTGTATAGAGTTGTCCTCTTAATCGTCAGTGGTTGTTTGGATTGAATGCCTAGCCTCCTTCTTGACTCTCCCTTCATTTATAGCCTTGTTTCATCTTCTTCATCCAGACTTGGAAGTCTTTTTGGAGTTTGCTAAAACTGTATCATCACCCACAATCTCACTTCACGATCAGATATGTGGTCTGACAGGGTGTTAGTGTCAGTACACAAGGATAGTGATAGCGAGGTTGCCTCTTGAGCTTCTACTACTAGTAGAAAAACTAGAGTTGAACAAGTTGAACAATTCCTGGCCCCTTATCTCCTAAGGAACCCTTGCTTGGACCTAGATAGCCTATCATTTACAAGTGAGGATTTATTAGACAAACAACCAATGGCAACTAGTAGACCTATACATCAGTCTTACATGACCAAGAAGTGGCTAGAGTAACCCTAGGTTCCAATGATATTATTCCAGTCCTCAAGTGGCAAAACTATGACCTTCAGTGTAGACACCTACCCTTTTATAGGATTGGAGACATCCCACGAAACCTCTATGTCCCCACTGATGGTGGGTGGTTGATTAGCATCCTTAAATAGATGGTCAATCCGATCATGCAAGAATTGGCAAAACCACCAAATCGATGAAATTGTGTAACCTAAAGGGGTAGGTGTTAATGGAAGAAATACAGTTAACGTATTGTTGAATGCCATTGAAAACTTTATTGCTTGCTTCAATATTCAGGAAAATGCACATCGAATATGGGGATTATAATTTAGGGAGCTTCTCATTTAGAGATTTTTCCTCAAACAAACCAAAAACTAGAGCCTTTTCAATGCATGAGAGTGATGCACTCACTTGCTTCTTCCTCCCTTGGAGAGAGAGAGAGAGAGAGAGAGAGAGAGAGAGAGAGAGAGAGAGAGACATGTATTTTCATTCAAATATTACTGAGCTTAATGGCCCGACAAAATCGACTCTGTGAGCTATTTCTTGCAATCTGATTGCTACATGCATATAAACCACCTCACATACTCTAATTTACTAATATCCAAATCATGTATAGTGAGAATATTCACCTATACACTATGATTTATCAACACAAAATATTTCTAACATCTCAAGAAAAGGTTCATGGTGATAAGAAATACTAGACATAACTCCTATTTTGAGTCATATCACAATTCAACAAATTAATGAAGTTGTTATTTCATTGCAATCTATTGTTATTGCTCTGTACTAATGAAGTTTTTATTTTGTTGCAATCTAAACTTGTCTTCTAATTTGAGGTCTATTGCATCATTCTTAAACATTTTAGTGTGAATCCCAAAATTTTGGGTTGTTTTTACATGCTCATAAAAAGACCATTGCTCTAGACATAACAATTAGAGACACGCACATTCCAGTTGGACACACATCCCAATCAGACTGACACACATGTGCACTTACTAATTCCACACACACACACACACCAATTCAAGACATAAACATCGATTGTGGACACACACACACACACACACACACACACACACACACACACACACACACACACACACACACACACACATGGACACTAGACACCCAAAAATCGACACACCATGCATGAATTGTTCACTTCACACACCAATTCGACACACACACAAAAGATTTTTAGTGAGTAATTATAGGGCCAAGACATTGCACTTTCACCGTTTACCACCAATGATTACAAAAAGGTGCATAGATTTGAAAAGGCAAACTTACAAAGAGCGACAAAAAGGTAATAGAAGTCCTGAAAAAGATGAGCCAATCATTCCTTCATCGGTGTACCTATGGCATCATTGGCAAAAACCAGAACGCTCATCAGGGGTCTTTTCAATAGTTCCTAGCTCATAGTACCCGGCAATATAATCACATAAGAAAATCCAGATGGACTCTCCGTAAGATCAGCAAGATCAACCAACAGATCCATATAAAAGAGCCATGGACTCATCCGTTGTTGTGAGGACCAGCAAGGCCAGTCAACCAGATCCATGCCCGAGTTCTAAAAACAACTCTAACTCCTTGTTCCAGTTTTCTTCCTCGATGCACGTGTGGGTATCTTCGGCGACCTAAAGCCCGAGCATTGTATGGTTAGCACCCTCTAGGTTCCTTCGCAGGTCACCTAGCGCTTCACTCATAGGCCGCTTCCTTGGTCCCTCATCCACTGTACCGAAAGCTCACCATTTAAATCGAACCGAGGCTGGTGAAGACCTTGGCCGACCTTGCTACACGAGATGTCCTCCATTGACTCTCCGTCTCAATTGTTGCAACTTTATCACTTAGGTCTCCACCATGACCTCATTCACAAGATGGTCAAAATGCTTCCCCAGCATTCTTGACATAAAATAATCATTTAAAAACAGGTTTCATAAATACAGTTTCTAACAAACTCTCATCTTTTCACATTGTTCCACATCATTTCTCGTTATTCCACATTCTTCTACATCAATTCACATTGCTTATTTCACATCCAGTCATATGTATTCCCATCGTCTTCATCCATTCTCATTCAATCACATCATATTACATCTCATCACATTTATCCACATCTATCCTCATCACATCTCATCCATTCACATCTACCCATATCCAGATCACATCACATTACATCTCATCCATTCACATCTACCCCGATTCGCATCACATCTCATCACATCCGTTCACACTACATCTCATCCATTCACGTCTCATCACATCACATCATATTCACATCACATCATATTCACATCATCACATCATATTCACATCACATCACATCCATTCAGATATCATCACATCACATTCACATCTCATCACATCATATTCACATCACATTTACGTCTCATCTCATCACATCATATTCACATCACATCACATCCATTCAGATATCATCAAATCACATTCACATCCACCATTCACATCTCGTCGCATCCATTCAGATATCATCACATCACATTCAGATATCATCACATCACATTCACATCTATTCACATCTCATGGCATCACATCGCATCACATCCACTCACATCTCATCACATCCATTCATATCATCACATCACATTCACATCTATTCCATCTCATGGCATCACATCGCATCACATCCACTCACATCTCATCACATCCATTCATATCTCATCACATCCATTCACATCCATTCACATCTCATCACATCCATTCACATCTCATCACACCCATTCACATCCATCACACCCATTCACATCCATCACATTCATTGCATCCACATCACATCACATACATTCCATCCACATCTATCCTTATCACATCACATTCATTCCATCCATATCACATCACATTCATTCCATCCACATTACATCACGTCCACATCTATCCACATCACATCTCATTCATTCCATTCACATTACATCACATCCACATCTATCCATATCTCATCACATCCATTCACATCTCATCACATTCATCCACATCCATCCATTCATTCACATTCACATCTATCCACATCCATCCATTCATTCATATGCACATCTATCCACATCCATCCATTCATTCACATGCATATCTATCACGTCACATCTTATTCTCATCCATTTACATCACATCACATCCTTTCACATATCATCACATCTTATTCACATCTCATCACATTCACATCCATTCACATCTCATCGCATCCATTCACATCTCATCATATTCACATCCACATCTATTTACATCTCATCCACATTCACATCCACATCCATTTATATCACATCACATCTCATCCATTTACATCACATCACATCATATCTCATCCACATCTCATCACATTCACATCCACATCCATTTACATCACATCACATCACATCCCATCCACATCTCATCACATCCACATCCACATCCATTTACATCACATCACATCTCATCCACATCTCATCACATTTACATCCACATCCATTTACATCACATCACATCTCATCACATTCACATCCACATCCACATCCATTTATATCACATCACATCTCATCCACATCTCATCACATTCACATCCACATCCATTTACATCACATCACATCTCATCCACATCTTATCACATTCACTCACATCTATTCACATCGCATTCACATCTTATCACATCGCATTCACATCTATTCACATCGCATTCACATTTAGTACCATTTTTTACTTTCGATACCGACGGGACTTTTCTAAGTTTCTGCCAATTGCTCGGCCTAGTTAAAGGTACTTTTTTTCGATGAATATTTTCATATTCTTTCTCAAATTTCTCAAGTGAAATATATTCAATATTCTTCTTTTTGAGTAAAAGATTCATGGGATTTACAAAAATCAATTCTACCTATATTTCCCAATAAAATTAATAATGCTCAAAATTTCACTTTTGATAAATACTCATAATTTGAATTATGCCAAAAATTCCTCTTTTACCATTAAATTACTTGGATCTCAAATAATGGGAATTCCTTTTTTTTGCATAAAAATAAATTTACCAAAATTTACTCTTTTCTCATAATCAATTAATTATGCATAATTACAAAAAATTATTTCTCATGAATATGATGAAAATCATTCTTTTTGCATAGGATGTCCAATCCTAGAATATGGTAGGAAGTCCTATTTTAGCATTATGCATAAAAATAAGATATGTATTATTTTCTTAAAATTTTACCATAGCTTTGTTGTTTTGCTATTATTGATAATTCTCAATTTTTCTTAAAAGAGTAAAAGCTTGTAATGAAAATATGATAGTAGTTCCTCTTTTATGCTTAAAATCAAACTTTGAATTTAAATCATAATTTTAACCATAATCATAAACTTAATTATGATTATCCTACTAGATTAAGCTAATTTCATTATTTCTCTTTTCCCAAATTGATAGGATAATCTATTTCTCATTTAGAATGAATCAAAGTAGTTTTTAACTACCTATAAATAATCTAAAAGAAATAACCATTATTTGGTTAACACAAAATCATAAAAATACCATTTTCTTAATCTCTAGCTTATCAAGCCTAGAGTTTAGCTTCGAATTAAGAGACTATCATTGAGAAGCATCCTTTTTTAAGGGATTTAGCCATAAAGATGGCTATTCTTTTAGAGAGAGAGATTTACTTAAAGAAAGCATTACAAATAAGCATAAAGATTAACTTTCTCTTAATTAAGCGCATTAAGACTTTAAGGGAAAGCTTGATTTGAATTAAAATAATTATTTAGAAAGCTTCTCAAGCTTGAGAGGGGTTGAGAAGAAGAAAGTCATTGAGATAAATTGGAAAAAACCATAAAATTTGATTTTACCTCCAAGTTTGGCTTGATTCTCTATTAGCAGCAGTGAAGCCCCCGACCAATCAATTGGTCCACCAAGAGGAGAAGAGTAATTCCAAGAGTTATTGTAGAGAGAGAGAGCTCCAAGTTCCCAAGAGAGAGGAAAATTTAAGGGATAATAGAAAATATAATTATTTTAATATAATACTGGCATAGTATAGCTCCAATATTTTTTTTACAAAGGGAGGCCACTAACCAAGTCCAATTGGGTTCTAGAATTTTCCAGGTTCAGTTTGACTTAATTTGGACAAGATTTGGCTTCCTTTTTGATTTAGTTTGATCCAAGAGAGAGGAGAGATAAAAATATCACAATTTTTTTGAATTAAAAACCCTTCCACACATGTGAAAAAGGCGCCTACCTCAAGACTCCCCCTCTCCTTACCAAGGTGTCAAAAATGCATCATTATTTCAAAATATCTCATTTTTTAGTTATATCTCATATTTTTTAACTAATAAACCTTGTACTCAGTCAAGTCTTCATCTTATGATGTGAGCATTTACCCATTTTTGGGTATTTTCTTTTATTCTTTTGGATTTATCTCATTCCAACACTTGGATTAATCCAATTGGCCCATTGAAACCTTAATTGAACCATAATCCAAAAATTTCTAAAAATGTAGACCCTTAGGCTAAGGTCCCTTATACCATTTTCAATTAATTCCTAATGCATAGTGGAAAGTTCATTTTGAACTTTTGTTTTAGGGGAATCCATTTTAGACACTAGGAGGATTTTTATATCCAAAGATATCTTAATTTTAGATTATCTCTCTCTAGGCTAAAATAGGATAAAACAAGATCTTTCTTCTATTTCAGAGAGGGGAATAATTATAAGAACAGAAGGGGAGGTTCTTAGACCTTTACTCCTCAAAAGCTGGAGGGAGGAATCTTACAAAGATGACTTGTTTTCTAGCCACTAAGAAGACATTCACAACTACCCAGCTGGCTCACCAGTTTATTGAGTAGCTATATTGTCTTTATGGTCTTCCTAGTGACATAGTTAACAATTGGGACTCAAAGTTTACAAGTCACTTCTAGTGGTTAGAGTTGAGAAGCTAGATACCATCTTGAGTCTCAATTCTTCGGATCATCCTCAATCAGATGGGTAAACTAAGAGGGTGAACCAGATCTTGGAAGACCTGCTTCGTACATTTGTTTCCAAGAAGTAGTGTGGCCATCTCATCATTGGTTATGTTTGTCCCACTAGCAACAGGCCAAACCCCAGGCAATTGAGGGACAATCTTCACCTGCTCATCCATGTCCCATGTGTGCTCAATATCATGATTGCAAAACCACATCCATTGGGAGATTTGTTTTCCATTGTACTCTCTTACTGGCCAGAAACATGGTGCAACCTGTCTAGGAGCGACCTACTCTCTATGTAGGTTGGGCACTTTTTCTTACTCACAACTCGAAAACACTTATGTTTGTGATGGTTTGCCATTCTCCAGATGGCCCACATTGTTCTGTGTATATTCTCCTCAATTAACTTTTTCTCCTCCATATTAATTGATATGTTGATTTCTGTAGACTTGCCATGTCCTTTATTGTCCTTGCTATGTACAGTCTCCTCCCTTTGAAGCACATCCTTCTCTCCAAAGTGTGCTCGCTCGCCTTGAAAATTGATTTTCCTTGGCCTTCCTTTTGTTTTCATGGTCTCGACTCCATCAATAGCCTGGCTTATGCAAGCTAGCTTCAATACTCCCCCTCTTCTTTAGATGAACCATCTCTTTGTCTCCATGAAGGTTAGGCTCTTCATACATAGGAGTCCCTAAAAAACTACTAAATGCCATATCAGGCATTAGAGTTCTCCCCGTTGGCACTCACTATAGAAATGTCTCTATATTTGTAAGGTTCCCCCCTTCTAAAATAGGGGAAACACTTAAGATAGTCCACTAAGTCTTAACTTGGAGAAAATTTCCTATTCATCGACACCTTGACCATGTAGAGATTCAAGGATATGATTCATAGGTAAGACCTAGTCCTATCCCACAGAGGGAGCGTGATCTTCTAAAAATCAAATCACCCATAGGGTAATTGATCGTAAATTGGGCAACTACTAAACTTGATTTCTAGAGGCAACGCTTTTTTCCTCATGCATGCAAGGCACAGCTGCTGGCCTAGTCTTCTAGAATAGAGTTGCCCAAGAACCTATTTATCTAGCGTAGGGCTTTCACTTAATCTGTTGGAAAGCTACCCGACTAATCGGGTCTACCCGTCCATAGGATGGTACTGTTGGGGCATTTCATCCTCCCACTTTCCACCCTACTCACGTGTCAATTTGTTTTCTAATTAATCCTACCACACTGTTTGACATAAATAAACATGTTCCTTAATTAAGGCCCTTTTCACAAGGTTTGTTAAAACAGTCTTTTTCCACAATACAATAATGCCAAAGATAAGATTTATAAAAAAAAGTTTATACATGAATCAATTCCATACAAGCCAAACCGGCTCTCTTATTCTTTTCTTTTATACTGCCGATGATCTAGAATTTGGCCTTCTAGCCTCTACATATGCTGAGCAAAACCCTACGGGACCATACACCTCATCGTTGGCCATTGGCGAGGACTCAAGCCGGCCTGTCACCCTCTCAGGCTCCATCGCTCGATCCTCATGCCCCTTAGAGGGATGTCTGCACACTAGGGTGGGCTTATTCATCGCACTAGCCTGGGCCCTCAGAACTAGGCAGCATCATAATCTCTCGCCTCAATTGGCAAACCTTATCCTCCCAATGGTATGAGGGATACCTTGGGCCATTCCCGGGCTTTGCTAATGACGCCGCCTGGCTACACAAGCATGGAACGGAGTTAGCGTCGAAGCTAGGAAAAACTTGCACTCTTTAAAGATAACAATTTCAATGCAATTTATTGAATACAGCATCACACAATTCGTAACTTCATACAATTTTAAAAGGAAAAGATACACATTTATTAACACTAATATAAAAAAAAACTCTTCTTTAAAAGATAACCAAGCTAACCTGGCCACCATTTCCTTGAGGAGCTTGTAAAGGGAGGGTTGGAGCCACATCAGGAGCATCTTCTCTAATCTCATTGTTGCGTGCTCCTCTCGAGGCAATATTCTGACATTTCGGAGAAGGGGCCATCCTGGACGTCATCTTGTAGGGCTCCTGTGAGAGGGGTGGCTGCAAGGGGCGGCTGTACTATAGCAAGTACACTGCACAGGGACGGACGGTGGCACAGCAGAGCATAAGCTACGCAGAAATGCGTGTTGCCCATGGAGCACCCCGGGGGTTTATATAACTGTGGAGTACGGGTATAGGCACCGCGCAAAGCAAGGACAAAAGGATGGTGTACCAGCAAAGGCTATAGATTAGTGGCCTGCATGGGTCTGGGGAAAAGGTACGGTGTTGGTTAACAAGAAAAGGAGTGGTACGCATGTACCTTATCTGGTCAGGGGGGCAGCATGGGTGTCCATGTAGAGGTACGTGTGGACCACACAGTGGGCGGTCGTCCTTTGGTTCTTATGCGGCCATCGTACGGGCACCTTGGTAAGTGTGTACGGTCTAAATTTTGGGGTGGGGTCCCCAAATTTGGGACGTCGGCCTCGATTTGCGTATCGGACCGCCTCGAGGGGCGATTTTTTATTTTTAATTTTATTTTATCCGAGAGATTCTCTTGGTCGTTGGGGTGCAGACCGTTTGTCAATCGGACGCCCGGTCATGCATTTATTAAGGTTTAAAGGTCGTCGCTTTTTAACTAAAAATGACTGAAATTTGCGTATAAGCTTGATCCGATGTCCGTTTTGGATGCTGTTAAATCCTATATTAGGGTAAAATTGCGCACATATTTCAAATTTGGGCTCAAAATTTAAAGATTCTAAGTAAAAATGACTCATTTAATAAAATCATTGATTTTTATACCATAAAAACTCAAAAATTTATCTATTACATGGACATTTCTTTATTTAGTTAAGATGGGTATGTTACATCCTTCCCCCCTTAAAGAAATCGAGATGTCCTCATCTCGTCATGAATTGGGGATAATCCTTTAGAGTGTAGCTTCATCTTCCCAAGTTACATCCTCTTCAGGGTAATCTTTCCACTACTGTACTAGATGTTCTATAAGAGTTCTATTTCGGAGTTGCCTTTCCCTAGAATCTATGATGCTACTGGGCTGTAATTCAAGGACTCCTTGAATAGGGATTATCATCAAGAATATGATCGAGACTGGGTACATAAGGTTTTAACAAACTTACATGAAATACATTGTGGACTTTGATATGGGCTGGGAGTTGGAGTTTATACACACTTTTACCTAGACACTTGATAACTGTATAGGGGCCACAATACCTAGGGCTGAGCTTCTTATATTTCCCAAGTGATAGAGAACTTCGTTTGGGTTGCACTCATAGAAGAACTTTGTCTCCTTCCTTGAAGATCCTTTCAGACCTCTTGGTGTCAGCATAATGTTTTTGTCGATCTTGGGCAGCTTTAATATCCTTTTGGATTGCCTTGGTTTGTTCCTCCATCTCTTCAAGCATTTTCCTGGATGCCTCAACTCTTATGGTCGAATCAGAGAAATTTAGAGGAGACAAGCATTCTTGCCCATAGTGCTTTGAATGGTGACATTCCTATGCTCTGATTATAAGATGCATTGTAGGCAAATTCTACTAGAGGAAGGTATTGAATCCACCTTCTTGGTTTCCATCCACAATATGCTCTGAGAATGTCTTCAATTACTTGATTGACTCTCTCAATCTGGCCAATCGGTCTCTGGATGATAAGCTGTGCTAAAGTAAAGTTGAGTTCCCAGGGCTTGAAATAAGGATTGCCAGAACTTTGAAGTGAAGTCAGAATCCCGGTCACTTACTATCCTTTTTAGGAGACCATGAAGTTTGAGGACTTCCTTGATGAATATTCGAGCAATGTCAGAAGCTTTGAAGGTCTTCTTTGCTGGTATAAGGTGAGCTACTTTGGTAAGTAAGTCCACTACTACCAGAATGGAGTCATATCCTCCTCCTCCTTGAATAGTGGGGAGACTTGTGACAAAATCCATACTAATGCACTCCCACTTCATTTGGGGAATATCCAAGGGTTGAAGTTTCCCAGGCATCTTGACCCTTTCAGCTTTGATCCTTTGGCATGAGAGACATTGCTTCAAGTACCGAAGGACATCATTTTTCAAGCCTGCCCAGTGAAAGCTCCTTCTTATGGCATTTAATGTTTTTTCATAGCCTGGGTGTCCTGCAGCAAGACTATCATGGAGGATTAGTTTCTTTAAAGCAGGATCCTTAGGGATACATAGCCCGTGATTGAAGTAGAGGCTTCCTTCATGAGTGGAGTATCCCTTGAGTAGATTCTTCTCTTTCTTTGAATTTCCCTCTTCTTCTACTAACTTCATCATCCTTTGATAATCTGGATCATGAGATGAGACTTCTTCCACCTTGACCAGTATGGGATTATTTGGCATTGAAATTGCACTCAAGAAAGATTTGCGGTGGCTAAGTGCATCTGCTACCACATTATCTTTCCCAGGGCAGAATTTGATGTCGAAGTCATATTCTTGTAGAATTTCAATCCATCTCATTTGCCGCATGTTGAGGTTAGGCTAGGTGAAGATCCACTTTAGACTTTTGTGGTCAGTTATTACAAGCTGGAATTTGCCCCCCAAGAGATAATGTCTCCATAATTTGAGGCAATGAACAACTGCTAAGAGCTCCAAATCATGGGTGGCATAATTTGCTTCATATTGATTTAGCTTGCGGGAAGTATAAGCGACTGGTCTTCCTTCTTGGCCTAAGATAGCACCAAGTGCTAGACTACTGGCATCAGTAACCACTTCAAATTCCTTGGTGAAATCAGGAAGTTTCAGGACTGGGGCAAAAGTAATAATGACCTTGAGCTTATCAAAACTATTTTGATGGATTGGCAGCCACACTATTTTGCAATCCTTCTTAAGAAGATCTGTCAAAGGTGCAGCTACCAAGGCATAATCTTTGATAAAAATCCTATACCATCCCGTGATTCCAAAAAACCCACGAACTTCACGAACTGATTTAGGGGATGGCCACTCCAGAATATCTTTGACCTTGGCGGGGTATACTAAAATGCCATCTTTGGAGACGATAAACCCAAGATACTCAATTTGATGAGTAAAGAAGGTACATTTGCTCTTCTTGGCATAGAGTTTGTGTCTGCGCAACAATTGCAGAACTCTATGCACATGCTCCTCATACTCTTCCATTGATTTGGAGTAGATTAAGATGTCATCAAAGAAAACAAGCACAAATTCATATCCAAGGAAGGACGGAATATATCTTGCATTAGGCGGTTGAAGGTTGCAGGAGCATTGGTTAACCCGAATGACATTACAGTAAACTCATAGTGGCCATAACGGGTATTGAAGGCTGTCTTGGGTATATCTGCTTCCTTGACTTTGATCTGATAGTAACCAGACCTCAAAGCTATTTTTGAGAAGACTTTGGCTCCATGAAGCCTGTCAAGAAGTTTGTCAATGCGAGGGATAGGATACTTATTCTTGACAGTGACTTGATTCAGCCGTCGATAATCTATGCAGAGGCAGAGACTTCCGTCCTCCTTTTTTTGAAAAAGGACAGGTGCTCCCCAAGGAGAGCTACTGGGGCATACGAATCCTTGCTCAATGAGTTGGGAAAGTTGCTCTTTAAGTTCAATGGCTTCAGGAAGGGACATTTTATAGGGCGTTTTTGAGCCGGGTTGAGCCCCAGGGATCACCTCGATTTCATGATCGACTTCTCGAGGAGGCGGTAGCCCTGTAAGCTCGTTAGGGAAGATGTCAGAGAATTCTTAGAGCCAAGAGGGTTCTGTGTCCTTAGGTTCAATGGCTTTGTTGAGCTTGACTAAGAAAACTTGCTGACCCTTACGTGTTCCCTTGAGAAGATGTTTTGCCTTGACTATCCTAGATTTAGATTTTCCTGTTATCCCCTGAACGGATATTACTTGGCCATGCTCATTTTCAAAAGTGATACTCACTTTGTTACAATGAATGCTAGATTTGTTTGCAATTAATCAATCCATCCCAAGGATTCCATCATAAATTCCTAATGGCAAGACTCTAAAGTGGCCATGAGTTCACTCATTACCTAGCTCAAAATCAAGGTTTCCTATAGAGTGGCGAGATACTACTTCTTTCCCACTGGCTAACTCTACAGTCATTCTTCTAGCTGTTTTTGACCCAAGTTTAATTTTTACAAACACCTAGGAGAAAGAAATGAATGGGTACTACCACAATCAATCAAAAGATGAAATGGCTTACCGTGATGTGTGGTTGGGGTTTGGATTACACCAAATTGTTTATTCGGACCTTGGTGTTCTACTGCCGCATGGACGGTGGTGCGCTCTTCTTTAGCCATTTCCAAGGTCAGTTCTTCACTTATAATACAGGCGGTCCTAGCAACTTCTACTCCGCGGCCTCTGCCATGCCCACCGCCTCTTGCACCACCTTGGTGGATAAGGGGTTCCACGGCCTTGATTTCCTCTGCCACCTTGGGGAAATGATATTGCCATCTTGGGGACAGTTGGCCCTAAATTGTCCCGGCTCATTGCACTCAAAACACAAAGGGCCTTCTCTAGAAGAAGCAGCATACGAGCGAGGGACAAAAGAGTTGCCTTGTCGCCCTCTGTTGTAGTAGGGGAAATTCTGTTGGGGCTTCTTGTAGCGTTGATCTTTAGGATTTGCCTCAAGGTAAGATCTCTTTTGATGCTTAGGTTTGTCAGTCCTCATTTCTTTCACAAGGGGATTTGCTCGTATGAGAGCATCCTGTAATGTGCTTGGCCTCATTGCTTCAAGGCGGGAATCTAAGGGTTAATTTAACCCTTGGCAGAAACGAGCCACTTGCTAGGAGGTAGTCATAGTAGCTAGGGCATACTTCCGAAGAGTGATAAATTTGGAATAGTAGTCCTCAAGAGTTAAGCTGCACTGCCTAAGATTAAAAAACTCATTCATCTTTATGGATTCATGGGATAGGGGAAGATATATTTCCTTCATGGCCTGCTTGATGTCTTCCCAGGTTTGCTTGGTGACTCCCTTGTCACAGCACCACTGTTTCCACCAGAGTTTAGCATCTTCGGTGTGAGGCGAAATCGTGCAAGCATAGACTGATTTGCTACTCCAGTACTGGCCGGTAGAGAAATAAACATCCATCGCTTCAATCTAGACTTTAGCATCCTTCTCAATCTTTGAACCTTCTCCTTTAAAGGAGGGAGGTTGCATTTGCTTGAGCAAGAGCTTCTTCTCTTGGATATCAGTGTAAAGCACATTGGGAAGTGGAGGGTGATCGTCCTGGCCATCATTGTAAAAACAATTTTAAGATTACAAGATTCATATTTGCACAATGCTTATTTTGGAGAGTAAAACATTGAAATCATTTTATTTCCAAATATTTACAAGGACGAGTTTTATTACAAAGACCTGAGACTAATATAATTAGTCTTATTTGCCATCAAGGGAAATTCCTAGGCTTGACTATGACATAAGGGTAGAGCGGTCCACATAGGTGAAATATGGGGGTTCCGCTGTAGTTTCTAAGACTCCTAAAAACTGATGGTAAGGGTAGTAGACTCTGGATTGGGGTAGGTCCCAACATAGCTACTCTGTCAGCAGGTAAGACCTGCATCACTTGGTCATACACCCAGCGATCCTGAGGTATGCGAATCCCATCTATAGTCACAGAGGTGTCAGCCCTAGGGGTACCGAACGACGAACCAAAATAAACGGATCATCTTCAACTTTTCAATCCAACGAATCCGCTTTAGGTCGGTGGTAAGGTTCCCAATTCGATCTGCTTGGATGAAGAAATATCTCGGCCCACGACTCAAGAAATCTCTACCCCATCCTCTTTCAATACGAGAGAAATGAGGGAGGGACATCTTCTCTAGTATCTGCACCATGGTGTCACGGAACTCGAAATTTGAGGAGCAACTACCAGTCTCGAAGATGCATTGGAAAACTAGAAACTTCGAGTAGGCATCTTCCTCTTCCTACAATCATTCAAACATCAATTCAACTTGTTTTTTTTAGTAGGATGTTTTTATTAATTAGCATTATGTTAGGTAAAACATCATTGTAAAACAGTCCTTAAATGGCAATTCCTAGGAGCTAAGATCAGCTCTGATACCAATTGTAAGGTTCCCCCCTTCTAAAATAGGGGAAATACTTAAGATAGTCCACTAAGTCTTAACTTGGAGAAAATTTCCTATTCATTGACACCTTGACCACGTAGAGATTCAAGGATACGATTCATAGGTAAGACCTAGTCCTATCTCGCAGGGGGAGCGTGATCTTCTAAAAATCAAATCACCCATAGGGAAATTGATCATAAATTGGGCAACTACTAGACTTGATTTTTCTAGAGGCAATGCTTTTTTCCTCATCCATGCAAGGCCCAGCCGCCGCTGGCCTAGTCTTCTAGAATAGAGTTGCCCAAGAACCTATTTATCTAGCGTAGGGCTTTCACTTAATCTGTTGGAAAGCTACCCGACTAATCGGGTCCACCCGTCTGTAGGATGGTGCCGTCGGGACATTCCATCCTCCCACTTTTCACCCTACTCACGCGTCAATTTATTTTTTAATTAATCCTACCACACTGTTTGACATAAATAAACATGTTCCTTAATTAAGGCCCTTTTCACAAGGTTTGTTAAAACAATCTTTTTCCACAATACAATAATGCCAAAGATAAGATTTATAAAAAAAAGTTCATACATGAATCAATTCCATACAAGCCAAACTGGCTCTCTTATTCTTTTCCTTTATACTGCCGATGATCTAGAATTCGGCCTTCCAGCCTCTACATGCTGGGCAAAACCCTACGGGACCATACACCTCATCGTCGCAGCTGCTGGCGAGGACTCAAGCCGGTCTGTCGCCCTCTCAGGCTCCATCGCTCGATCCTCGTGCCCCTCAGAGGGATGTCTGCACACTAGGGTGGGCTTATTCAACGCACTAGCCTGGGCCCTCAGAACTAGGCAGCATCATAATCTCTCGCCTCAATTGGCGAACCTTATTCTCCCAATGGTATGAGGGATACCTTGGGCCATTCCCGAGCTTTGCTATAATGATTCCACCCGGCTACACAAGCACGGAACGGAGTTAGCGTCGAAGCCAGGAAAAACTTGCACTCTTTAAAGATAACAATTTCAATGCAATTTATTAAATACAGCATCACACAATTCGTAACTTCATACAATTTTATGTCATTATTTGAAAAGGAAAAGATACACATTTATTAACACTAATATAAAAAAAAACTCTTCTTTAAAAGATAACCAAGCTAACCTGGCCACCATTTTCTTGAGGAGCTTGTAAAGGGAGGGTTGGAGCCACATCGGGAGCATCTTCTCTAATCTCATGCTGTGCACTCCTTTCGAGGTAATATTCTGACGTTTTCGGGAAGGGGCCATCTTGGAAGTCGTCTTGTAGGGCTCGCTGTCGCGGTCGAAATGCTCCAGTCGGATCTCAATTTTCGGGAAGGGGCCATCTTGGACGTCGTCTTGTAGGGCTCGTTGTCGCGGTCGAAATGCTCCAGTCGGATCTCAATTTTGAGATTGTTTGCTCACCGTATGAGCAAAAGACCACAGCGCATGAACCCTCTCTTAAGGCTAAAACCTCTTACTAAAGTCCATGCAAATGGGGGGGGATTGTGAGATGTCCTTAACACAAAAACGTTTTGCTAAAGGGGAGAAGGGCTGAGGGCTGCTGTAAGTCTCTTCACATGGGGGGGAGAAGAGTTAAGGACACTGCCTCCTAGTAGCAAGAGGGGGATAGAGGAAAATTGCCTTATCTGAAAAGTGGCAAATGAGGGGGTGTGAGAGGGGTGGCTGCAAGGGGCGGCTGTACTACAGCAAGTACACTGCACAGGGACGGACAGTGGCACAGCAGAGCATAACTGTGGGGTACGGGTACGGGCGTCGCGCAAAGCAAGGATAAAAGGACGGTGTACCAACAAAGGCTGTAGATCAGTGGCCTGCATGGGTCTGGGGAAAGATATGGTGTCGGTTAACAGGGAAATGAGTAGTACGCATGTACCTTATCTGGTCAGGGGTAGCATGGGTGTCTACATAGCGGTACGTGTGGACCACACAGTGGGCGGCCATCCTTTGGTTCTCGTGCGGCCATCGTACGGGCACCCTGGTAAGTGTGTACACGGGGTCCCCAAATTTGGGACGTCGGCCTCGATTTGCATGCCGGACCGCCCCGGGTGACGATTTTTTTTTTTGTCTGGGAGGTTCTCCTCGTCGTTGGGGTGCAGACCATTCGTCAATCGGATGCCCGGTCGTGCATTTATTAAGGTTTAAAGGTCGTCGCTTTTTAACTAAAAATGACTGAAATTTGCGTATAAGCTTGATCCGGTGTCTGTTTTGGATGCTGTAAAATCCTATAATAGGGTAAAATTGCACGCAAATTCTAAATTTGGGCTCAGAATTTGAAGATTCTAAGTAGAAATGACTCATTTAATAAAATCATTGATTTTCATACCATAAAAACTCAAAAATTTATATATTACATGGACATTTCTTTATTAGTGATGATGGGTATGTTACAATATTGGGCCCTGTCCCGTATCATCCAGTCTCAAAACCAAGATACTTTTCACATTGTATGTAAGAATTTATCACATTGGTTACATAATAATCAAATAGGGATATTTTTCTAGTGCCTCCTTCTCTAGCCAGTTGACTAGCATGGACACTCTTTGAGATATTTGTGTTGGGTATTTTTGCCCTTTCCCATGGGCTCGTGGTAGCCTGTGCCATCCAAAGTGAAACTTACACATGTAAATAAATATTTCTACTTTTTGAGTTTAGAAAAACAATGACACAACTATGGTTTCACTAACCTCATGTAGACTATCCCAATGAGCAATTCTCTGGTGCCACCATGAAAAACACCACCTCAAAAATTTAATATTTTCTTTTGGAACATTACCCTCAACCCACCAATTCTCAATTAGGAAGGCTTGCAGAGCTGCAGCCTTAGGTGTTTGAGAAAGCCTTCATGAATTGTACATGTGAAGATGTGTTCTTCTATGTTCTGCTATGGTACCAAGATTTTGGTGTATTTTTGTAGACTCTGCTACCAATGAAATAGACAAGTATGCTCCCTACTTTACAATACATTATTGGGGTCTCCTTTGAGCACATTACGTATCGTAATCCAATTAGCACCAGCCTTATCAGCTAAATTCTACAAAGTTAGCTGGCTGGGCATCGTTGTTCAATCATCACATTGTTTAGATTCTCCCAAAATAGAATTTGTGATTCCACATCTTGCTTCTTTGTTTCACATATGGCTGTTACCATGAATCCTTTCAAACTGTAAGAACAAACATATCATTGAAAATCAGAGTAGACACTAGGAACAAACAAGATGAAGCATCTAATTGCAAACCTTAGGTTATAGAGATGGAACACAATATTGTGGCCCAACCATCTATTCTATGGGTGTGGTCAAAATGCACCGAAGAATTATGCAAGTCACTACCAGTTTAATGCATGCGATTCACAAGATCCACTTTGGAACCCACACCTTTGGTAGACATTTTGAAGAGAAAGCACTAGTCCGAGTCTTTACCTTGACCCAAAAATCGATTGCCATGAAAAAAAGGGAACATACACCTCTTTTTGAGTTGTAGAATGTTGTAATAACCATCCCTATAACCATAGACTCCTTGTTTTTTTCACATGCAACAATGCTCTCAAACCTATATATGATAAAAATTATTTATATTCATAGAACATATTTGGTTGGATGAATGAAATGCATTAAAATGAGGGGAGAGCTACAACCTTTGCTTTTGTACTAAAGGTATCATCTCTTTGAGAAAGTTCTTTAGCTCTATATCCCCCATATTTTCCACACGATCAATAGTGAGAGTGTCCACATCAAAAGTTGTCGTGCCACCAACATCTATATTTTTCTTGGTCCAGTACCTTTGTTCTCCTTGATGACAGTCCTAACTAGCTTCCTTAATCTCTCAATAGTAACCCTTGATGTCCTAGGTTGGATTGGATTATTGTGTTCACCCTCATGTATCATGGCATTATCATTTGGAATGACATAATAGACCGAACACTTGCAAGTATAAACACTGCACAATCTTGTTACAGTAATGACACGTATATGTGTCCTTTCTTCTTCTGCTGGAAACACTAAGAAGCCATGAAAATATGTATCATTGAACCTTTTGTTATTTTTATGAAAAATACAAGAATTTCTTTAACACTATAGAGATCCAAGACAAAAATTGAGTTTGATTGTGCATTGCATTGACATATTGGTTTTCCTTGAACTTGACCACAAATGACCATCATAGTCTTGCTGCATCCTGAACCCAGCCCAAATGTTGGAGGTAACTCAAAGCAAATTTTCCCATCATATTGTTTGGATAGCTCTATGACTGCAATATTGGTCCACTTCATTGTGTTATAAGAGACTTTAGGCGACTACTTTTAGCATTTTGTAGAAGCCATGGCACCACATGTTTGACTAAGATGTTAGCCCTCTCATCATCGCCATCTAAATTAACCATAGTTTTCATCCATAAGTTAACGACCTTGTGGATTGACTATCCTGTGGTGACTGTTGTTTGTTTTTTAATCTCACCTTCATCTTGCAGACTTTCTATTAACCTCCTTGGAGTGCTATGTAAGTCTATCACTTTGATGCGAGCACTACCTTGCCCTCTCATTCTTCCCTCGACCCGTATTTTATTTTTATCTTCACTATCTACAACATGCTGCCTTCTCATTCTTCCCTTGACACATTAGATTTCATTTTCATCTTCACTATCTACAACATGATGGGCTTCTTCAAAATGGACAAGGCTATACTATCATGAATCTACATGAGGTGCCAATGTTCATTAACATCCCATTAAGATGGCATCTCTAGCTCTGTCATCTTGACGACACCATGTTGCACAATAACATGCATGGCAACAAGTCTATATGTAGGTGGCAACATACTCTACAAGAAATAATGACTTATTAATAGTTTTCCATCACTTAGTTCGATTGGACGGGTAAGAGTGCTCTTGCCTACAGTCCAAGAAATAGTAGCTTCATCTATCATAGAAGCAAGGGATTTTAGAATGGGGTTGATAGATACTTTTGAGGTATCTTCTTAAATCAAAACAAGTAATTCCAATGCCCCAATGGACCATGTATAATATTATTTCACTTAAACACATAATGAAATCTCGTAAGGAAAAATATTTGAAATAATTAGCCATGTTTTCAAAGTAATCATTTATTATTACCCTTCAACAGTGCAATCAATGCTATAATTCTTTTAAAATAAAAATTTATAAAGAATGCAAATAGTGAGAAGTAATGTAGTAGTTGTTTATTTTAAGATATTAGAAAGATATCTTTATTTTTAAAATATTCAAATACCTTATATGCTTATTTTTCCTCTCGCACTCTTGAATTCACGTTTAGATTTTCCAATTCATTGCTTTGATTTATTTTAAGACTCAATTTCTTGAATTTGAAAAGAGATCTCAAATAAATATGTGCTATGCAAGAAGCTGTTTCTAACCATTTTAATTAGACATATATTCTAGCCGTTATATGTTATATCTATGGTATCAAATCTTGGAAATTCCAAAAAGGTACTTTTGGCATTCTCTTTAATCTCTCTTTTCCATTTCCACTTGCACTCGTTACCAAATAAACATTAGGCGCCCAATTCCCTGTAATTTTCCTCCAAACCCCTTTCTATTTAAGCCCGTTCCCCTTCATCTTCTTAGGTGCCCTTCGATCTCCCATTCTGCTTCATCTTGGCAAGGAGAGTCCCTTCATCGCGGCAACGAGATGAGCTTGGCAAGGATCTTCCTCTTGTCCATCAACTCCATTCCAAGTATGCTCCATTCCTTCTCATTTGCACGTGTGTGTATGCAAGGTTGGTGTGTCTACTTCATCTCGAGGGATCTCAGCCTTACATTAGAAAGCACCACAAGTGAGGAGAGTGTGTCTACTTCATCCTGGTGAGGAGGGTTTTCGGCCTGATTTTTGGCACACACATGGTGTGTGCCAAAGGGCGAGCGTGCTGCTTGGTTATGGTGCACACACACACACACACACACACCATGTGTGCACGTGCCATAGAGTGTGGCCACTCCATGGCACACACATGGTGTGTGTGCCATAGAACTAGCACTTGCAAGTAGGATATGCTGAATGTAGGCATGGTGAGGAAGTACTTGAGTGTTTTGAAAAGATGCAACTTGAGTGTGTCTCCGTAAATGCTGTGATGGTTGTTTACATCATGAAAGCTTTTGGCATCATAGGAGCCATAGACAAGGGCCAAGAAATACATGCTAAAATCATAAGAAAAGGGTTGCTGGAAAGAGTCCCTCTTGTTGGCAACACCTTGATTGATATGTATGCTAAATGTGGCTTGCTTGGTTTGGCATGACAAGTGCTTGACAAGCTTCTAGTTCAAGATATGATTTCGAGATGTTACTAACTGGATTTGGCTTTACACCTTCTCCTAGAATTCTCACTCTCTCCAAGTTGGGAAACTGCGATAGCCATTGCCCCTTTTACTTCAAATTTTGATGTCGGATGTCTAGTAAGGAGGATAATACTTGTTGAGATTCAAGATCGATGTCAGCTTGTGCCAGCTGCACTATGTGCTGGCATGTTAGGTAGCAGCATGTGTGAGACATAAATGATCGCGTCTAGCTGGTCATAGTGTGTGGACATTATCTAGGGTTAGCTGTGTGTGGACACAACACATAGTGTGTGTTGTGTATTATGGATTATGGCTTTATGCATTGTGTGAGTTGGGAGATGGCTTCCCTCTATGGTTAGGGTTTGCTCCTGTGTGTGTGTCTCCTCTCCCTCTACCTGTTTTTCATCATGGTATCAGAGCTTGGTGCTCTCTATTAGGGTTTATGAGTGAGTGAGAGAAGAGGGAGAAGTAGCTGTGAAGAAAAGCTATGAAGCTTGCCATTGATGCTGTGAAGCTTGGAGCACATCGATTTTGATCAGTTCTGAGATCTTGGCCTACCGGGTAAGGACTTGCAGGTGATTCAAGCACAAACAAGACAAATCAGGGTTGCCCAAAGCAAAGAAAATTCTAGTTTTTTGCAAGCTTTCCATTGGAGCTTGAAAGCGGTGATGTATTGTGAAAATAGATGCAATCTAGCAAAGGAACATGTATGTGACAAGGATTAATGTATTGGCAACTCATGTGCAAGCTCTAAATTGAATTTGGAGCCAAGATTGGTGTATTTATGTGAGAGGAAAATCACTGGTTTGAACCCTTCACAAAAACAGAGAAATGATGCTCATTGTGGATGCAATTAAAGCGAGGTTTTTGCAAAAATCACTACATTGATGGATTGGGCACATGCCTAGGTGTGTTGGGCATCTAAATGTACCATCAATTATCATTATAATCTCCTCAAATCAACCCTACAGCAGGCGGCGTAGCCAGATATGTAGAAACAGAGTAGTTTTTCACTTTTTTACTAGGTGGAGGCCAAAAATCAAGTCTTGTGGTTGACAAATTCCAAAATTCTCTTAGAAACTGTGTGGTATATACACTCGAGAAGGTTTCTATATGATTGGTTGAAGCAATTATGCATTATGGAGCTGGAAATGAGCTGATTAAATAGGCTATCTACTGTGATTAGTGAAATAGAGGGTGATTAATCAGCTAATTACTCTCTCATCTTAAACAATTGGTGTAATTACTTTTACATGGAGTTAGTAGACATCAATGCTAAGCTAATGAATGCCTAGTCTCTGAATTTGGACAAGAATCAAAGGAATTAGAGCCATTTTACTACTGGTCTTTTCTGGTTTTACTGGTTTTTCTCAAAACAGAGAAGGGGATCTGACAAATTTGGTATGTACACACCTTGGTTGGTGTTGATATGAACCATTGAGCTTGTTTAGGTGTCAATGCAAGTTATCCACACTTGATTGAACCACTACATTGCAATTTGAAGCCTTGGAAAGTGCGCTAAAATAGGGTACCTTGGACTGTGTATGCCAGTTCATTTTTGGATGCAATCAGTTTGACTTTCTACATCAAAAGTGAAGTTTGTTGAGTGCTTTGGAGTATCTGGAACACTTATTAGAGTGTGGTTGAGCTGAGGAAGGCTTGTTTACAGATTTGGACGTGTGCAGAAGGTGCATTTGCATTAAGCAAATATGTGAGACAACTCGGTATAAATTGTGGGTGAAAAGTTGGATAGGAAGAACTTCCAGGCATGGAAGTACAGGATCAAAAGCTTTCTGAAGGGAAAAGGTTTTTGGAACCTTGTTACAGGTGCGGAACCAGAGCCAGAACTACCCCAACAACCTACACAGCAACACAGGTTGTAGCTCACAACAAGCAATGGTCAAAAAGAGTATACAAAGTTTTGCATTATCTATCTATATGTATCTCGGATGCTATACTCATACATTTACATGATGCTGAGAATCCCAAGGATGCATGGGATACATTGGTAAAGCTGTTTGATACAGAGACTAGTGCTCGAAGTCTCTGTTTTGTGACAACAAATTCATAATGTGAAACAGAAAGGAAGGAGCATCCATGATTATGTACAAGAGATAAAGAAGTATGCAGATGCATTGGCAACAATCAATGCCCTCATGCCTGATGATGATTTGGTAGACATTATCTTGTGTGGTCTTGGCAAGGAGTATAAGTCTTTTGATACATCCATCTCGGTTCGGAGTACAAGTTTACCAAATTTTGATGAGTTGGTTTCACTCTTACTTGTTGAGGAAATCAAACTCAGTGACTCTTTTCATGATGCATCTACTAGCCATGATGATAATGGTAGAAATCAGGCTTTCTATTCACAAAGGGGATTTAGAGGCAGGGGGAGATTTGCATCACGTGGCCGTGGTAATGGTCGTGGATGGCAGGACAGGTCACCACAACAAAATTTTTAGCCTACATATGGTGCTAGAGGTGGTCGTGGATATATACCTCAGAGAGGCAGAGGTAATCCTTGTGGTAGAGGACGTTGGCAAGGCCAACAAACATCTATGCAAAATGTGGAATGCCATTACTGTGGGAAATTTGGTCATATGGCACGTGATTGTTTTCGCAAACAAAATGATTTGAGAGAGGGTAGAGCACAACATGGTGGACATTACGCACAACATGGTGGAAATTATGCAAGTGGTGGAAATTATACATCAAGTAGTAATGATGGAAGTGCAAATCACTTGTTTGCCATGAAACATGTTGTGGGATCTATGATGACAAGTGGTGAAACTGATGGCACTTGGTATATAGACTCTGGAGCATCAAACCATATGACTTGTCATGGCGAATGGTTTAGCATATGAAGCCTATGGATGTGAAAGGCTATGTGGAAACAGGAGATGATACCCAACATGCTATCACACATGTTGGAAGTGTACCATTGGTTATGCACAATGGTGAAACAAAGTCTATGGCAGATGTCTTGTATGTGCCTTCTATTACAAAAAGTTTGGCAGATGTCTTGTATGTGCCTTCTATTACAAAAAGTTTTTGGCCTCAGTTGGTCAAATGGTGGAACAGGGTTTACAGGTTCGTTTAAAAAACGAGCATGGTTGCTTCGTTGAGGATTTCAAAAATGGATGTAGTCATTGCCAAAGGCAAGAAAGAAGGCAGGTTATTTAAGTTGGATGCTGCGATTCCTGAGTTGAAATCAGCCATGTTCTCTAAAAGCCGAAATGTGGTACAGGACATTGACATGTGGCATAAAAGGATTGGACATGTGAACATACAAAGGTTAAAGAACATGCAAGCAAGAGGCATTGTTGGTGGGCTGCCTAGATTCAAGTATGATGGGAATATGCATGTTTGTGATGCCTGTCAGTTTGGAAAGCAGGCACTTGATCCTCTTGCTTCTAACCTCAAAATGTGGCTGATGATTACTCACATACAGAAGCTTCCACCTTTTAAGCCATGATGCTAGGACTTGTTACTAACATCTAAGTGAGTTTAGGACATCCCCACACTTCTCATTCAAATGATGAGCCCTTATATTTCTTGAGAAACCTTGCTAAGGCTCCATCTATTTTGGGACAAACCTTTGGGACTTTTAGGTATTCTACATCCTCAAATTGGATAAATTTGAGGACATTGCTTGAATGCTCATGAGTAGTACGGTTGTTCCTCCACCAAGAATGGCTAGCCATATCTCAACCAAGACTTGTATTTGTTTCATCTCATGTGCTAAACATTTTTTAAAACCGCGTGGTACCTCTAGGTCACCAATGTCTCGTTTTGGACCAACATTCCATCCGAGAATCTCTTAAAAGATGATAGCTTTTTCGGAAGATATGGGTCGAGGTTTGAGGGCAGGGAAAATACCTATTCCTCCTAGAGAACCTTGCGAACAAATCAATTTAAAATCTCAACAAATTTAGAGATTGATGAACAAGTACAATGGCACATAGGATACATTGGACCACATGGAGTGCAAATGTGCAAATGCGTAGGTGTCTGTGTGATGAACCTACCCAAACATTAGCTTTTGGCTTAACCTTAGTTAGACATTGGTTATGAACCCTAGAGCCTCCTTACAAGGCTACTTATGTTTTTTTAAAAATGCTTTTAGGGTGGAATTGTCCAAGGTTGTGGACCCACACTAGTAGCCCCAGTAGCAACTGAACAATGTCAAGTGGAATCTTGTCCACCAGTCAGCACAACTGAAGGGTGGTTATATGATAAGGGTCCTCACTTTGGGACCATCTCGTGTGGATGGGACACTCTTGAAGTACAGTGGCATAACTTGATTGAGTTAGACAACCAATCTCATCCCAAGTGGTAGTTAGTCGAGATCCGGGATGTAACTCGAATGAGTTATTGATATTGCCAGATAGGATAATGCTGACCACCATATGTAACTCGACCAAGTTACATGGTAGACATCCACATCGCACTATGTAACTAAATTGAGTTACACAGTGACATCCACATATGCTTGTTCGAGGTGCAAGGTGGACATACATGTAGCGTGAACGAGTTATGTGGTTGAATCCACGTATGTGTCACCTTTATGGGTCGACTTGGTTACTGAACATTCACCATGGAACTCGATCGAGTTATATGTTACATACGTGGATGACCTATGTGTAATCCAATCGAGTTACATATTTATACCATGGCATACATGCACATTAAGCATGCACATCTCGAAGGATAATTTTTTATTAAAATTTTTTAATGTAGCTCAACCGAGTTACATGAAAATCCACAAATTTTAATTTTTTGATTTTCCACGTAACTCGATAGAGTTACATGGATACCCAACTGGTGAGCAACATGTGTAAATCTCGACAATGAAAGATCATTATTATTTTTTCCATGTAACTCGACCGAGCTACATGGATACCCAGCCGACAAATAATACGCGTGAATCTTGACGAAACGAATGAAAAAATAATTTCAAATATTCTGTGTAACTCGATCAAGCTACATGAAAATCCACTGTTAACCATATATTGGCTAACACATTCCTATGACAACTATGCCCGCACGCTAATGGGTGCTCGTGCTATATTGTAAATCTTGTCATTTGATGAGGGAAACACCCTAAAGATGCTCCCAAGTATCGAGCTTAAAAGGACAGACAAGAGGATCTTGGTCAATTGGCTAAACCATTGAGAAAGGCCTTGTAACTATGTTTCGGGCACCCTGGGTCACTTACTCTCAGGTGGCCTAGTGGGAAAAGGTTTGGAACTATAAGAGCCAATTTCTCTTGTTTATAACTCATTCTCCCATTTGTGCAATAGAAGTGGAGTGTTGTCTCTCTCTCCCTCTCTCTTGCAACTCTAATCTAGCATGTGTGGTGTGCTTAGGGTTAGGGTCTGGGAGCGATTAGTGCTAATCACTTGTTCCCTCTTGCTTCCTCTCTCTCTCTCTCTCTCTCTCTCTCTCATGATTAGTCTAACCAACGTGATCCTCTTCCGTGGAGATCCCACATGATCTTCCACACGAGAGAGCTTGCATTACCCATTGGATTAGAGCAACCACCTCGGTGTGACAACAAGTGCAGGAGGATGGCGGTGGAGCTCTTGAGCCATGCTCAAGCTCGGTGGATAGGTAACTTTCAACGACACAGTTAGGGTAGGCTTTCCTTAACATTTTTGGCACTGCTGCCCGAGGAGCGCCATGTTCTACTTGTCTACGCCATCTTTGATTCGAATCTGACGGAGCTCCCATAGCCTAGTGTGAGGTAGGCTCTTTGGCATGCAATTTTTTGGTTTTTTGTTGTATTTTGATGTTTTTGTTAAGATTCATGTATAGCTTTGTGTTTAGAGTAGGATTACTTGTTATTTGGGTGATTAAAGACCCTAATCACGAGGGTTTTTGCTTAAACCTAGACTCTTTTTGTTAATTTGTACCTTAATTTTGTTTTTTTTTTCTTAATTCCTTTTTGCATAGGTAGGCTAACATTACTATTCAGCCCATTTGACCTTTCTACCTTTCAAGTCCGATTGATCACAAATGAACTACAACGACTAATGATCTATCAAGACCATAAACTGAGACCCGTAGAGATACTGTCTCCATGTCTTTCAAGCATAAATGATTGCATATAACTCTTTCTCCTGAACTGGGTACCTAGTCTGTGCATCGTTGAGTTTCTTACTCTCGAAGATCACAGGCTTCCCATCCTAGAACAAAGCTACGCCTACCGGAAAATCACTAGCATTAGTCTCAACAATGTAAGGCTTGCTAGGATCTAGTAAGGCTAACACAGGAGCATCTCGAACTTTATATTTCAAATTATTGAAAGTTTCCTATAGCTTCTCATTCCACTTAATATCGGAGAATTAGACTTCTTATTTTTACCCTTAAGAAGGTTGGTAAGAAGGTTGGTAAAAGGCATTATCAACTTCCAATAATCCTTGACAGATTTTCGAAGAAATACCACAAAACCTAAGAAAGATCTTAACTATTTGACCGTACACGGAACTGGCCATTCCAAAACCTTTTGGATCCGATCCAAATCCATACTTAAGCCATCTCGAGAGATCTTATGACCCAAGTATAACAATTCCTTTTTGAAGAAATCACACTTAGATAACTTACAATACAATTTCTCCTTCCTAAGCTGTCCTAGAACCTCTTTAAGATAATCCTCATGTTGCTTAGCCAAAGTTTTACTGTATATCAAAATATCATCTAAGAAAACCATCACGAATTTTCCTAATAGATCTTGAAATATATCATTCATGATCTGTTGGAAAGTTGCTGGTGCATTAGTGAGACCAAAAGGTAACACTAAAAATTCATAATGGTCATAACATGTCCTAAAAGCAGTTTTAGGAACATCTTCCTTTGCAATACGGATCTGATGATTACCGGTTCGTAAATCAAGCTTTGTGAAATACTTAGCTCCTTGCAACCTATCAATAAGATTGTCTGATCTAGGCAATGGGTATTTGTTCTTAATTGTAACCTTGTTAAGACGTTTGTAATCAATACACATCTGCTAGGTACCTTGATCTTTATTCTTAACTAGGAGAACTCGTGCACCCCAAGGAGACTTACTTGGTCTAATCTAACCCATCCTCAAGTATTTAGCTAGTTGCTTTGCTACCTCGGCTTCCTCAGTCTGGCTAAGCCAATATGGAGGAATACTAACAGGTTCTGCACTCGACACTAGCTCAATTTTATGGTCCACCTCTCGTTTAGGAGGTAATCCGTGAGGTAACTCATCAGGAAATACATCCTGACATTTGCTCTTAATGGAGTTTAACACTTTACTTTCCCAATTATCCAAAGAAATAATATTTACATCAAAATGAACACATGAAGACACTCGATCCATAACTAATTAGAAAAGTTCATAGTTATTTTTTTTCCATTAACTTAAGCTCATTAATAAAAGTTTCATTGGGTACAACAATGTTTCCCTTAAGAGTAACAAGGTTTCCTTTGTGATGGAAAGACATCAAATGTTTAACCCAATCAACATAAAAATCCTTATTTTTTTGATGAAACCATTCCATCCCTAAAATGATGTCTACATGACCCAAGCTCATGACATGAAAATCAAGCCTATTTGAGTACAATTGGATGTCTAATGATAGTTTTGACACCTTCTTGTCCTAGAATTGGACTTGTCCTCCAGCCATCTTGACCTTGTACATGTGATCATTTTGTGTGGTTTCCAGCTTCATCCTCTATACCACAATGTAGTCAATAAAATTGTGAGTACTACCAGGATCAAACAAAATATGAATGTGATGTCCATTTATTGATCCATAAACACGAAATAATTCATTTGGAACAAAAACGTCTTTATTGAAAATACAATTTGAACATTGGCTTCCTTCAAGATGCGTAATATTGACTTCAAAAAATTTACTTTGAAGTTATGTAATGTGCACAGATTTCTTTGGTATAAACTTCTTCGGTGCCGCCTTTTGTCCAGGCACCAAAGGTGCTGTAGCTCCATTCAAAAGACATAATTTCTTCGTATGTCCATTTTCCTTGCATTTGAAACATGTGATATTATCCTTGCTCATAAATTTTTGCTTCTTGTTGGTGTTGTCAAAATTTTTTGGTTTTGGTGTGAAAACCAACTTTCTTTTTTGTCCACTATTTGAAAAAGTGAACGTGGATTTCTTTTCAGTAGACGATGGTTTTGATGTGTTAGCACTAACCATAGTCTTATGAAAAACTTGAGCTGCCTCCTGAATAGCATCCTCAACTGTTTTGACCTTGCATTTTTTAACCTTGTATTGATAGTCATGAGGTAGACCATTGATGAAAATCCCACACAAGGTATGATCATCAAACTTGGCTTTGGCAGCCAATTGTCTAAACTTCTGCTTATAATTGTTAAGGACTGATTTCCCATGCTATTTTTAACAAGCTTGGCAATTATTTTGAATTCATCCTCTGGTTGGACAAACTCTTTTTTGAAATCTTCCTTGAAACTTTGACAAGTGGTAGGAATGGAATCTTCTTTGAGATCCTTCCACCAAGTTAATGCCTTTCCTTTCAATAACCCTTGCGCCATCTGCAGCTTTTGCATCAGTGAATGGATGAAAGGCAAAGTGTGTAGTCCACCTATTGAGCCAAGCATTTATGCATTCTCGAGTCTTCTCCTTTTTCTCACTGCCGTACACCTTTGGTGTAAACGATGGAGCAACTACTTTGGTAGGATTATGAGGTGCCGCCAAAAGAGCTTTTTGCAAAGTCAAGATCTGCATCTTCAGTGACTCCATCTCATCATGGCATTTGGCAATAGTTGCCTCTAGACGCTCTGTCACTTCCAAAATTCACTCTTTCCAATAGCCTCCTCTTCTTCAACTTGGAATTCAGGATCTTCCCTACTTGAGTTAGGATGATCACTTATCTCATCGACATTATCATTGATTGAGAAGTCAATATGAGCCATGGTAATAAGGTTCTTCAAAAATCACGATTCACTCAAACCAACTTCACTTGTCCACTCTTGACCAAAATGATCTAGCAAATCAATTTGCTAGAACTGCACATAAGAAAAAATGCTTTAATTAGCATTTGGTGGCTAAACAACGGTAAAAAAAATCATGGAAACATCGTCTAGAATTAATCCAAATGGAAATAACTATAAATATGAGGCACACTTGCATTAATTATATGCGAATAACCTGCAGCTATCTAATGTCAGTACGTAAATACTTCAACACTAAATATCCCCTGAAAATATTAAATTCTTGAGAAAAAAGAATTATCATGATTTTTTCTAATTTTTCTAATTTTTCTAATTTTTCTATTTTTCTATTTTTCTATTTTTCTAGGGCCTCAAAATTTACTAATTTTGAAATCCACCAAATTCTATCTTATGGCACTCCAAATCTAAAATTTTCCAAAAAATTTTAGCAATAAAATTTGACAAAATATAATTGATATTTTAAAAATACCAATTTTTAGGATTTCTAAAATGATTTCTAGATTTTTTCTAAGTTTGGTAATTATTAAAAAAATTACCTCAAGAATCCCATTGATCCTCATGAAATTTTTCAATTCCGCCTGACAATTCTCAAATCCAAATAAAATCTCCAATTTTAATAGAATTATTAATTTTCTAGGTAAAAAATAGTTTTTTTTAAGGAATTCGAACAGTAACGGGCGCCCGAATAGACACGCTAGATGCCAATTGACATACCCAGATATTCCAAAAATTAGAAATAACCTTTGTCTAATTTTCCATAAAATTATATATATATATATATTTTAGAATTTTTATAGAACGTATTAGAACACGAATAGTCAAAAAAATTTCGGAACCCGAATGGTCACCCCGGAATGCAGATAGCCAAGGCTTGCAGAAAATGAAGAGACAAAAAACTCCAGAATTTGAAAGGTAAAAAAAAAATTGGACCCCAAAGGCCAAAGGGCTCAACATGATTTGTTTTTTAAAAAATATCATGAATTTGAATTTTTTTTATGAAAAGCTTTATTCAAAAGCTTCAAAGCTTTTTTATTTTTTTTAATAGGAAGAATTGCAAGGGGGGCTGTGCGCTGGCGGCTAGAAAAAAAATCCTCCCCCCAGTGGTGCACGATTACGAATGGGAGTGGGGGGAGCCTCAACTTCCCTTCCTCACTTCCCCTTTCTCCATCTCAACTCCCTTCTCCACCATCTCTCTCATCTCTTCTCGGTTTAACAAAGAGATTAATGGATAATTTTGATTATACATTAATCATTCTTTAATTATGATTAGTATTAATCAAATCTTCCCACCTAAGAGGTGTTCACACGCGCGGGAGAGAGAAAACGAAGGAAAATTCAGATTTGAGAGAAAGAAATTATGTCATGCACACGAGAGAGAACTTGATGCATCAACATGCTGCCCCCTACTAAAATTCAGCAGAAAGTCGGTAGAAAATTGATAGCGTACCCACAAGAAACCTGTAAAAAAGCATTAAAAATGTATTTTTTACCATAAAAATTCTCTTAAAATTTCTTAGATAATTAGGAAAAATTTCTAAAAAATTGTAGAAATTTAGGCTGCAATAGCATGTGTGGTACTTTCATAAAAAATATGTAAAATGCTTATTTTAACCATAAAAATAGCATTTCCACTCATGAAATTTCCGTGCACATCAATACATCCATCCAAGTTGAGAAGCACCCTGTTTTGACTGCCATATTGACATTCCCAATGTATAGGCCACCAAAACAAACGAAAAGATATTTTTTTGCCTTAATAAATGTTAAAATTTACTTAAAAAATTTGGAATAATGAGAGAAAATTAAGAGGAGAAAAAAAACATCAAAAATTAACTAGAGACCGCTATGATACCACTGTTAAAACCCTAAAGATATCTCTGGCTAATCACTATGCATAAATTTGCATAAACCAGGCATATACTCATCCACCCAACCACAAGCCCAAGGGTGCACACATAAATACAATGAAGTACCACATACCTTACCTTGGTGTCCCCCATACTACCTAGAGATATGACTTCACTCCAGCAGCACATAGCTCTAGCATGAAATGACAAGAGACTAGATATAATGCTCTCTACACAAGAGAACATCCCTTGAGAGTGCTCCATGTCCCTATTATATAGGAGGGCCTTAAGTGACACTTGACTCTCCATTTCCATGTGTGACCCTTGGTTGCCTGACCCTAACTACAACCCAAGGTTAGACCTAACCCTTGTCCTGCTAGAGCATGTTCCCATGCTCCCATGCTCACATGCTAGGGTGGGTTAGGCTCTTAGTATAATGTGCATATAACAGTCGACCCTCTGCTCAACCCACTGAACTTGCGTGACCCACTCGACAGAACAGAGTTCGAGCAAGCAATACAAATCCTGCTCGGTCGACAACTCCAGGCACGGCGCCGCTCACACGGGTCACGGATCGCATGGACATCCATGTCTTGCATCCATACATTGATGCGCAAAGCATCACAGATGGAAGCAAAAAAAACCCCCCCTGGTGTGCGATCACGAGAATGGGAGTGGGGGGACCCTCAACTTCCCTTCCTCACTTCCCCTTTCTCCATCTCAACTCCCTTCTCCACCATCTCTCTCATCTCTTCTCGGTTCAACAGAGAGATTAATGTATAATTTTGATTACACACTAATCATTATTTAATTATGATTAATATTAATCAAATCTTTCTACCTAAGAGGTGTTCACACGCGCGGAAGAGAGAAAATGAAGGAAAATTCAGATTTGAGAGATGGAAATTATGCCACACGGGCGAGAACTTGATGCATCAACATGCTGCCCCCTACGAAAATTCAGCAAAAAATTAGTAGAAAATTAATGGCATACCCATGAGAAACCTGCAAAAATGCATTAAAAATGCCTTTTTTACCATAAAAATTCTCTTAAAAATTCTTAAATAATTAGGAAAAATTTCTAAAAAATTAGAAAAAATTTCTTAAAAATTATAGAAATTTAGGGAATCCTTTCTTCCAAAAACTATCTGCAATAGCATGTGTGGTACTTTGGTAAAAAATATGTAAAATGCTTATTTTAACCATAAAAATAAATAAAAATAGCATTTCCACTCATGGAATTTCCCCGCATGATGTCAATACGTCCATCCAAGTTAAGAAGCACCCTGTTTTGACCGCCATATTGACATTCCCAATGCATAGGCCACCAAAACAAACTAAAAGATATTTTTTTCCTTAGTAAATGTTAAAATTTAATTGAAAAATGCTAAAAAATTTGGATTAATGAGAGAAAATTAAGAGGAGAAAAAAAACCATCAAAAATTAACAAGAGGCCGCTCTGATACCACTGTTAAAACCCTAAAGATATCTCTAGCTAATCACTATGCATAAACATGCATAAACCAGGCATATACTCATCCACCCAACAACAACCACCCCAAGCCCAAGGGTGCACACATAAATAGCTCTAGCATGAAATGACAAGAGACTAGATATAATGCTCTACACAAGAGGACATCCCTTGAGAGTGCCCCATGCCCCTATTATATAGGAGGGCCTTAAGTGACTCTTGACCACTCTCCATTTCCATGTGTAACCCTTGGTTGCCTGACCCTGACCTTAACCCAAGGTAAGACCTAACCCTTGTCCCACTAGAGCATGTTCCCATGCTCCCATGCTCACATGCCTAGGGTGGGTTAGCCTCCTATAGTTTATGCACATATAACGTGCATATAACAGTCGACCCTCTGCTTTTAACACTCGACCCTCTGCTTAACCCACTGAACTAGCATGACCCACACGACAGAAATATAATGTGCATATAACAGTCGACCCTCTGCTTAACCCACTGAACTAGCATGACCCACACGACAGAATGGAGTTCGAGCAGGCAATACAAATCCTGCTCGGTTGATAGCTCCAGGTGGCACCGCTCACACGGGTCATGGATCGCACATGGACATCCATGTCCTGCATCCATACATTGATGCAAAGCATAATAGATGGAAGCAAAAGCATCCCCCTGACAAAGAGGCGGCTACCATTGGCCACCCACCGCTCTGCTGGCCCCGCATTCAATCTTATGGGCGAGCAGCTGTGGCCTAGAGGCGCCCATTCTTACTGAAGCCGTACATCTAGGAGAATTACTAAAAGGCACCGCACCCCCTTTGAATCAACCCCAAGTACTTGCCAATCAGAACAAAGATGGGCCTGGAACCTATTCCACGAGGAGAAGAGAAAGAACCCCAAGCTACTATTCAACTTCCCATTGGTTCGCTTCTCCAACACCCTAGTAGCCATGCACAGAAGAGAGCATGTTAAAGCGCATCCAAAATTTCATCCGAAGATATGATCAGGTCCCCGATCCTGTGGTGGTTGCCACTATTCGATTTTTCAACCTCATCATCATGCTGCTGGAGGCATTCCTCGACTGGAACCACTACCATGAAGGCACGAAGGATTGGCCTTCAACATCAACAAAAGGCCAACACTGAAGTAGATCTTTGGCTACTACGAGCGCATCATGTGGATGCCAGCGTGGTGCCTCCAAAATTTTGAAGACATGATGGAGAATACTTTCTAGACCAGCTATTGAGTCTTCCATTGCCGCGATTTTGTCAGAACCTATTTTATCTACTACTGCTAGATGTGGCCAGCTCCAAGGAACGGACTTGAATGAGGGAGGGGGGTATGTTTACCACTCTAGTTAACATTATTTTTCAAGCGTGGCTACGCTTCTTGTAACTTATCTTATTGTAGTTGCACAAAGCACTGAATGATAAAAGAGATATGTTATTTTCATTAAATTTTATTTCTATGCATAGAAAGATGCATATTGGAAATTTTTTTATTATAAAAGTGTTATTTTCATTGAATTTAATTTCTATGCATAAAAAGATGCATAAAGAAATTCTTTTTATTTTAAAAGTGTTATTCCTATTAAATTTATTTTATGCATAAATAGATGCATAAAAAGATTTTCTTTCATATAAAAGTGTTATTTCTATTGAAGTTGGATTTTATGCATAAATAGATGCATAAAGAATTTTTATATTAGAATTCTCTTTAATTCTATGTTTAATTTCTATGAGTATTTGATAAGTGAATAAGTAAATACTCGAGAGAGGAATTTCTATCGTTTTATATTCACTTGGATCGTAAAGAGAAAATTCAGGAAATCTATCGAAGTTGAAATATTCACTCTGATTGTAAAGAGAAAATTCAAGAAATCTATCGAAGTCAAAATATTCAGATAAATGATTAAATTATTCCTCATTAGAATTCGTGATTAATTTAGAAATCAATTAAGTGAATATTCAATGAATGAAATTCAGTAAAATAGTAATTGAAATATCACCCCCTTTTTGAGAAAAATAGTTCAGAAAGAACCTTATCAGACTCGAACCCTGAATCAGACTATAACCAAGACCAAACTCTTTCGCCAGTTTCGAGGAAAGAAGATGTGACCAGTCCAGGAAAATACACTCAAATCTCCCACCAAATCTGAAACTAAGTTAAGACCCTTGGATTTGATCTGAGGATCAAGGTTACAGAATTCAAGGAATTCTGTTTTAAAATTCAATATTACGATTATGAAGTTTTGGGGATACTGATTTAAGATATTATTGAGGAACCATCTCTTCTGCAAGTGGACTAATTGTTGGAAATAAAGGCAATGTACCTGACCACTGGGCTTGCCCACCCGGCATTGTACTCTATGTACTATATACCTATCCAGAAAACCAAAAAGAGGTACACTATTGTACCCACACACTATGTCATTGTCTCTCTCTCTCTCTCTCTCTCTCTCTCTCTCTCTCTCTCTCACCTGCATACCATCCACCATTGAAGCTCCATTCTCTCTTCGATCCGCACACTTCAAATTGGTATCAGAGCTCTCGATTCGGGAGCAGGAGCTTGCGCAGCAGGGGTGCAGCAGTCAGCTTGAAAGCTTGCAGCTATGACAGCTCTTCATTGAGGTTTGTCTTGATCTCATTTGCTTTGGCATCTATTAGGGCACCTCTGAACCTCATCAGGGTAGAGCTGGGGCATTATTGAGTGTGTCTTGAGCTCTTTTGGAAGAGCACTTCAAGCTGGAAACAGGACAGCCATGTCTCTTTGCTTCTTGTGAAAGCATAAGCATTACCATTGCCTCTGAGCTTCAAGAGGGAGCTTGGGAGGGTTATTTGGGACCCCCCCACATTAGCATTGAGTCATTGTAGCCTTCTAGCCCTCCCAACTAGCAAGGCGCCATCATGTTAGCAGCCATGAGTCTATCTCAGTTCTGGACAGATTGACCACAGGTCACTGCTTTGCTCATAACTTGAGCTAAAAAACTCGGATTCAAAAACTTTTTTTATGAAAACGAAGCTCGCTTTGAGCTCTACGACTTTGTAGAAGAGCTTGTGAGCTGGTTTGGAGTGCAGGTATGTCTAAAATTGAAAACACAGAGGCTGTTTTCTGAGGACAATGTATACAGATCTTGGCTACAGGCAGATCAGCCCACTATCTTGATCATGTCCTTCATCATTGGCAACTCCAGGACCATCATTGGATACTTGAGAGCTCATTCTTGAGCTTGGCATTTGATTCGAGCTTGGCATTGGTTGTTTGATGCTTATACATGCAAACAAGGAGGGGATAGCCATGTCTGTACACCTCAGTGAGTTTAATTCCATTTTCAGCCAGCTGGTTGACTTGAAGTTCAATATCGATGATGAGTTCAAGGCTACTTTTCTGTTATATACTCTACCTGAAAGCTAGATACTTTCAAGATAGCCATGAGCAACTCGAATGCTATGCTGCTGTACTCTGATGTAGAGAGTTCTCTACTTATGGAAGAGATGAATCGGTAGAACAATGCATCTAACAAGTCGTCCAGTGCTTTGCATACTAGAGGCAGGTCTCAGTAGAGGGGGAAATCTGAAAGCAAAGGACGCAGTAAATCTCGTGGGAAAGATGTGGAGTGCCACCATTGTGGCAAGAAAGGACACTTTAAGCGAGAATGCTTTAAGTGGAAGAAAGAGAGGAAAGAGTAAGAAGACTGATGATAGCTCTTCTTGCTTCAGTGCACATGCCTTGGTAGTAGATACGGATGATGACATGCATACTTGGATCAACTATGCATGTGACATTGCAGGCATTGGCAGTGTGCAGTTGCAGTTTCAGCATGGATCTGTCTTTACTCTTCAGAATGTATGGCATGTACCCCAGCTCAAGAAGAGCTTGATCAGTACTGGCAGCTAGATGATGATGGTTTTCATACCACCTTTGGTGATGGGAAATGGAAGATCTGTAAGGGATCTAGGGTTATTGCCAGAGGTTCAAAGAGTGATTGTATCTAGTGTGCGTGACCATGTTGTTGCCGTGACCAAGCAGCCAAGTGTTTCCTTGTGGCATGGCCGGTTGGGACACATGAGTCAGACTGGAATGAAAGTACTTACTTGTTTGGATATGCTCATTTTGAGCACTGTGATCATTGTGTTTATGGTAAACATGCACAGACTTCACATAAAAAGTCTCATTCATTGAAATCTTTGCCTTTAGAGCTAGTACATTCAGATGTGTGTCAGATTCCAGGGTTATATCTAGGGGGAAAGAAATGCTTTGTCACCTTTGTTCGATGATGCTACATGAAAAGTCTGGGTGTATCCTATTGGTAGTAAGACTGAGGTTCTTGAAAAATTTAAGAAATTCCTGGCATTGGTTGAGAACATGATTGGTAAGACATTTAAGTGTCTTCGCTCTGAAAATGGTGGGGGAATACGTGTCCAAAGCCTTTTAGGACTTTTGTGATAGCAAAGGGATAAAGAGGGAGCTCACTGTCCCTCATAATCCACCCCAGAATGGAGTTGTAGAGCATATGAATCGGACCATTCAGGATAAGGTCCGTACTATGCTGTCTCATGCTGCATTACCCCATGGTTTTTGGGCAGAGGCTGTTATGACAGTCGTTCACTTGATTAATCAGTCACACAAACTTCAGCCAAAGTCCTGCAAATGCATTTTCCTAGAATATGGTGATGAGGGTGAAATGGGGTACAGGTTATGGGATCCCGAGAAAAAGAAAATAGTACGCAGCAATGATGTAAACTTCCGTGAAGATCGCATGCATAAGCAGCCCGAAAAGACAGAGGAGGTTAGAAGGGTTGTTTTCAGGGAAGATATACCTATTGGACAGCAGATTGTGCCCAGTATAGATAGCAGCAAATACCTGCTATAAATGACCCTAAAAATGCAGGGAATGATGCTGAGAATGGTCGGCAAGGTATTGCCCATGATGCCCCACAGTCTCAGCATGCTGAAATTTTAGGACAACAAGCTGTAAATGCAGATTTGCAGGCCCCACAGCCCGCAAAATGTTGAACCTTCGCTTCGTAGGTCGACCCGACATTCAAAACCACCTGATAGGTTTGTTCTTGGTGCTCAGTATGCTGCTGATTATGTCATGGTAACTGACTGTGGTGAGCCGTCATGCTTTAAGGAAGCAATGACTAGACAGGATAGCAAGAAGTGGTTCAAAGCTATGCTGTCAGAGAGATGGAATCTCTTGAAAAGAATGGTACTTGGTATTTGGTGCATCTGCCTAAAGGGCAGAAGATTCTTCCATGCAAGTGGGTTTATAAGATGAAAGTCACTTTTGGTTCCTCGCCAAAGTACAAAGCACGGCTGGTTGCAAAGGCAGGAACATGGGATTGACTTTGATGAGATCTTCTCTCCTGTAGTCAAGATGACTACTTTGAGAACCATCTTGGGCTTGGTTGAAGCCGAGGATATGGAACTCATCCAGATGGATGTAAAGACTGCATTCTTACATGGTGATCTACATGAGGACATATATATGCAGTAGCATGAGGGTTTTGTGGCAAAGGGCAAAGAGCAGATGGTATGTAAACTCAAGAGGAGTTTGTATGGGCTGAAACAAGCACCTCGAGAATGGTATCACAGTTTGATACATTCATGCAGTCTCAGGGCTTTCACAGGAGTGGATCACTGCTTATACACCAAGAAGATAGTAGATGGCAGCCTGATTATCTTGGTCTTGTATGTGGATGACATGCTGATTGCAGGCAAGGATGTTCATGCCTTGGACTCTTTGAAGCAAAGTCTACATGGCAACTTTGACATGAAGGATCTTGGTGATGCAAATCATATTCTTGGGATGCGGATACTCAAGGATAGACCAAAGGGGCTTCTCTATCTGTCCTCCTAGAAGGAGTATGTATCCAAGGTTTTGTAGCGTTTCCATATGTAGGGGGGGAAAGCGATTGGGGTTCCATTGCCTCCATATGTGAAACTTAGTGCAGAGGACAACCCTACATCTGATGATAAGAAGGCTGAAATGGCCAAGATTCCATATGCTTCAGCTGTTGGTAGTTTGATGTGTGCTATGGTTGCTACACGTCTTGACATTGCCTTTGCAGTGGGAGTGGTTATTTAGCAGGTACATGGCAAACCCTGGCAAGAAGCACTGGGAAGCAGTGAAAGGTACTCAAAGGCACAAAGGATTTGTGCATCTACTTTGGTAAGCAGAAGGCATCCGTCATTGGCTTTATGAATGCAGACTATGCTGGACATGCGGAATGTAGGAAGTCCACCTCAAGGTATGTATTTACCTTCACGAGGGGATCAGTCTCTTGGATATCCAGGTTGCAAAAGTGTGTTGCACTATCTACTACAGAGGTAGAGTATGTGGCTGCCACTAAGGCATGCAAAGAGGCCTTATGGCTGTCACGTTTGATTACTGAGCTTGGTATTACTGAGGTTCCTGTCCTCCACTGTGATAGTCAGAGTGCTATCATGTTAGCACGGAACCCTGTCTTTCATGCAAAGACAAAGCACATACAGGTGAAGTATCATTTCATCAGGGAGGTACTTGACAGCAAGAGCATTGAGCTGGTCAAGGTACACACTGATGATAACCCTGCAGACCTTCTCACGAAGGGTCTTCCAGCAGAGCGGTTTGCCCATTGCCGCCGCAACAGATGATGGGGATTGGATAGGTATAGTCTCTTCAACTTTGTACATACTTAGACTTAGCTGATTCTTTTTCTTCTACCTTTGGGCACATTGCCTTTAGGGGGAAGGTTGTTGGAAATAAAGGGTAATGTACCTGACCACTGGGCCTGCCCGCCCGGCATTGTACTCTATGTACTATATACCTATCCAAAAAACCAAAAAGAGGTACACTATTGTACCCACACATTGTGTCATTGTCTCTCTCTCTCTCTCTCTCTCACTTGCATAGCATCCACCATTAAAGCTCCGTTCTCTCTTAGATCCACACACTTCACTAATCCAGCCACCACTTCATCTTCTAAAATCCATATATCTACATCATCTCCACATGCAACTCGATCTGTCTACATTAGCTTCACATGCACCTCTGCTTGTTAATATCAGCTTTGCGTGCCACTCCGGCTATTTACATTAGCTCCACATGCCTCTTTCGAGATGATTGGTGCTTTGCTTTAGTTGGCATTTGAGATTAAGCATATTAGCATTAGCATCAAGGTACAATACAAACACTGAATGAATTAGACAACCTACTATTGATGATTGACAACCTCTACTGACAATCAGATGACCTACTGCTCTGATGGTCGACAACCAGCTACTTACTAGCAATCCAATGACCTACTGCTGACATTCGTCGATGACCTGCTTTGATGGTCGACAACCTGCTGCTTGTTGATAATACAATGACCTACTGTTGACATTTGACGACGTGCTCTGCGTTGATAGTCAAGGACTTGCTACTGACTGCCAATGATCTACCTGCTTTGCTCTGACCTACCTTCTTTCCTCTGCTAATAGTCAACAACTTGCTATTGATTGCCAATGACCTACCTACTCTGTTGTGACAGACGCCACTTGTTGCCACATCTATTGTTAACTTTCTTGGTTGAGTTTATTTATTTTTGGCCAGGTTTACCACATCAACTGACAAAATCCAAATGTGGAATCAAAATGCTGAATCAGATATCTAAATCAGGTGTTTGAATCAACTTTGCAGAGTTAGCTATCTACATCAGCTGTCCGAATCAGCCCTCAGAGTCAGTTATTTATAGCTGGCTAAATAAGCTCTTGGATTTAGCTGTCTGAATCAACTATCTAAGTTATCTCTCAGACTTAGCTTATCAGATTCAGCCATTGAATCAGTTGTCAAAGTGAGAATCAGCTATCGGAGTCAACTTTCTTAATTAGCTGTCGGAGTCAGAATTAGCTATTGGAATTAGATTTTTTTCCACATTTATTCTCATGCATATCTAATTCTGGGAGGGCTCATTACTTAAAACATTTGGAATTAATCTTTACATTAATCATTTACTTCTTATAAAGGGGCTAGACATTGCCTCTCTCTGAGAGGTAAGATCTTCCCTAATGGCTACCAAGATAGATAAATTTGAAGGAACAAGCTTTTATACATGGCAAACTAGGATCAAATTTATAGTAATGAGAAAAGGATTGTGGTAATGGGAAGGAGAAAAAGCCTAACACTAGGACGGGAGAAGCATTATGGGTTAGTAAGGATAAAAAATCTCTTGCTATCATAGCTTTGGGATTATAAGTGATCAGTTTATCCATCACATAGATGGAAGAAGCACTTCAAATGAAGCTTGGGAAGAGTTGGACACATTGTTTGGTACTTAAGCTAAGAGCTCCAAGATCAGCCTTCTAGTTTAATTCTTTGAACTTAAGTTAAATAGGGGAGAACCTCTTTCCTCTTAGCTAAATTTGATGAGAAGCCTAACCACACAGCTTGTAGGGATTAACTTAAATATGGAAGAAGATGTATGCATTGTATTATTGTTAAAAAGTTTGCCCCATGAGGACTATGGCAACGTAGTCACTACCCTCACCAACTTGCCTTCTCCAACACTAGTAGTTGACATCACTGTAGCTCTTTTAGAAGAGGAAAAGAAGATCAAAAGGCAAAACACCTTGTCTACATTCCAAGATGAAGCCTACTTTAGTGGTTCAATTAAGAAAAAGGGTTCTTTCAAAACAAATCATGTGATTTCTGTGGAAAACCTAATTATCTTGTGAAAGATTGTTTTTATAGGAATAAGGCTCAAAAGGCCTATCTTGTAGAAGGAGATTCAAGTGAAGAAGGAGTCCAACAAGAAGAGGTCTCATATGAGGCCAACTATGTTGATGATTGGGCCTTATAGATCAACAAGGGCCAGTACCACCTGTTGGCTACTTCTAGATTCTAAGCATAAATGTATGCATTATAAGCATAACTAGCCACTCACATGGTTATACTAGAATGGTTATTGTTGTAACTAGAATTGTAAACCCAAAAGAGGTCATCATAACTAACATCATAAACCTAACTAGGAGATCCTAATGGGTTTAGCATTGCCATCATAACATCATCATTGTTGCCATGAATATTTTGTTGAGGGAGGGTGTTAAAATATGCACCAAAATACTCATGTATTTAGCCTTAGGGGATGATGGGGCATATGTTCTAGACTTGATCAAAGGTTACTTATATTCATTGGCTCAGTAGAATGTCATTTACTAGATAATCTCTACTTTTGCAAGTGGTCAAACTTGTTTTGCCAATCAGCCCACCTTGTATCTAAGAAAGCTAGTATCATGGGAGTGAAAATAGTGGAGTATGGAGTGATTCAAGGAGGACTCTATGGGAGAGGATCATGGAGATATTTGTGGATCTAATTAGTAGCTAATCTTGATTAGCTCATTGTAATCATTTTTTAACTTGCTTATTTAAAGCGACACACTAATACAAGAGATACACTCTCATTCTCCACCATTACCTTGTCATGATGCTAAATCTCATGTATTTAAGCTAATATCATTTTACTTAACACTAATCTCTCATCATTATGCTTAACCATGTTGCTCATTGATCATTATGATCCACCATGAATGCAACAACAACACATTGAAAATTGGGCCTTTGGCATATACACTGCACACAAATGTGGTCCGATGGTGACCAAACTTTTTAAGAGTGAGGGTGGGGTCTTCCATGTAAACACTTGAAAATTTTGGTCACCCCATCGGACCACATTTTTGTGCAATGTGCATGGATGCCTAATTTTCAATGGAAGCCCATTCCAAATTGGGTCTCTCCAATGCACATTGCACACAAATGTGGTATGATGGTGACCAAACATTTCAAGAGTGACGACGACCAAACATTACAAGAGTGATGGTGACCAAACATTGCAAGAGTGATGGTGACCAAAATTTGCAAGTTTGGACCACATTTGTGTGCAATGTGCATGCCAAAGGCCTAATTTTCAATGTGTTGTGGCCCTAGAGAGCCCATTGAAAATTGGGCCTTTACCATGCCTGGGTGTATTGCACAGTGTACAAAGTAGCCACAAATGCAACACCCTTCAGTTTAACCTATGGTACTAAAGCTATCATGCTTATGGAATTCTTGGTACCCAACTTAAGGGTAGCGGTACAAGAAAAACTCACAAGAAATCTCGTGAGCTTTCGACTTTTGAAACTTGAAAGGCTTGATGAAGCACGCCTCATAGCTATGTACGGCATGAACGGGTCACGTGCATCCTGCACTTGGATGCCACATACATATCTGAACAAGAAGGTGCAGGACCTGGGGTGGAAATTGGTCCCATGTGAGCCCAGTCCGGGACGAGTTAGCCGGGGTTTCACTCTATGTGTCCGAGGTCAGGCGTACATTGTCTTGCACATAAAGCAGTGACAATCCATAATGCGAGTCTCCCTTTAGAATGATGCTAGGTGATCTGCGTATCCTGGTCTGCAAGATCGGGTGTCGGACATCTGTAGATGCATGTAGGAGGTTTACATGTAGAGAAGGGGCCAACCCAAGGCAAAGCCTAAGGATCTTTTTGTGGGCATGGAAGAGGTGTAGAACCACCCCCAAGTGGCAACGAGGGCCCCAGGCTATGCCTAGTAGCCTTGGCTTAGGCTGGGAGGGTAGTCAGCCAGCCCTAGGGGCTCTAGTCAGGTAGTCGACAAGGCCCCAGGCCCTAGATAACCTATCAGCTAGGTGTGGGGAACCCCACACAGCATGCATAGGGGCTACCTAGCAATCTAGATGGTGAGCATATTGCCTAGCCCTTGCATAGGTATGAAATGATTGGTTTAACTATCATTTAATGCTATTTTAGCAAGTTGTGAGGTTATATTTAGCAAGCTGACTTCTATAATCTAGTCGACAAGGGGTGTTTAAAGCCCAGCCATAAATCAATAAATTCATCTCATTATTCACGACTGGTTTTTGCATTCTAAGGGCAAGGATAGCGAAGGGGAAAGCTCCAAACAAGGTGAAAGTGTAGGTCAAGATTTTATCTTTATTTTTGGATTTACATCATTCTGATAAAGAAAATACACCATTTGTTGTGGGGGTCCTATAGAGGGTATTTGGGACCCAATACTGTGTCCTCTTCTCCCCCCCCCCCCCTCTCTCTCTCTCTCTCTCTCTCTCTCTCTCTCTCTCTCTATTTTTCTGCACATCTACTTCAGTTTTGTGTGTTATATTTGTCATGAAGAATTCTGAGCATTGAAGTTACCGATTTGACCATGAAGCTTCCACATGTTAAATTGCTATCAGAGCCTTCTTTTTAAGTGTGAAGATTCAACCAAAAAAACCATAAAAAAAGAAAGATTTTTTTTCCTCGCTTGTGTGGTTAGTTTCTAGACTCCGGTGGACCACCCCTTTTGGTGTGACTCCTGTTCTTTGAAGGACGGTTGGTTTTCAGTCTCCCACATGCATAGTGGATGGTGAAATTGCACTTCAGAAACAAAGTGCATTTTCCTGCTATGGTGAGCTACACCAAAGAGAGCGAGTGACAAACTTTAGAATAGAGTGCACTAGGCAGTCTGTCTAGGGCGGCCAACGTGAGTGTATAGGAGATGTTCCAGCAGATGATGTGAGCAATCGCATAATAGGGTACCAAATTGGAAAAGCACAAGGCACAGATCTTCGCCCTAGAATAGTGCACCCATTCTCTAGCCCCTCTTTTTCCATCTCCTCGTCCCTCTCCTTATGCTTCCTAGATTCGAGATCCTCTACAACATGACGCTTGCGCAGAGTGGTGAAATAAAGCACAATGGCGACGGAAAGCCTAAGACTTCCAAGCCTGCCACTCCCAAGGCAACTACCTTGTTAAGATATCAAGCTCATCTATAGTGAGGCGGTGGACACTGATGACCCGCCTGGGGGATAGGCCCCACAGTTACACCACTGGCATGGTTGGTGAGATCATGGGTGATATGCGGCCGGTGGGATGACAGGCTGTGTGACAGCCATTCTAGAGACTGGCATAGTTATAGCGCCAGCTCATTTACTTGGGTTCACACTATAGAGAACCCTAGTATGTATTTTGGTTGAGTACCTTTTAATATGTGTGTACTCTTATCTTTGTATATGGTGTGTTGAGTGTTGTGTGAAGAAGAAGAAGATTTTTAGTCTCTCACCTTGTGTGTTCTCTATTAGGGTTTTGTGAGTGTGTGTGTGCAAGAGCTCAAGCTCTCTTCTCCCCTGCATCTTTTCATGGTATTAGAGCCTGGTTCATGCTAGGGCTGAGCTGCAAGTAAGAGAAGCACAGGAAGCGGTACGAGGGTAAGAGCTTCAACTACTCTTCCCTATTTGTGTTGGTGACTACACCCTTGTCGGGAGCTCTACGGGAGGCATCGACAAATGATCTCTGATTGAGGAGCTTTCTTCGTGGGAGTAAAGCTATAGGGCAACTATTCTGTCCTATGGGATGATAGTTTTTTGAATCGAAAACGCGTTTCGAGCGCGTCAGGACCTCCATTTTTCAGAAAGCAGGGGATTTCGAGCACTACGGGTAAGTCATCGATTCTCTGCAGAACTCTGTTTTAAGAACTGCAAGAAGACAGATTGGCTGTGTAGACACTGTGTGTGCTGCAAGGAGGTCAACAGTTGCCATTGGGTGTATGTATGCACATTGAGGTCACTGGTTGTGACATTTGAGTGTAGTACAGTACTGCTGCAGGAAATACAACAATTTGTGCAGGACAAACCAAAGTGCTATTTCTGGTAAATTTGTGTGTCTGGCAAGATGTCAAATGATGGCATAAACCAGATTGTTGCTGAGAAGCTTGATAAGAACAACTTCCATGCTTGGAGGTTCACGTTGACGAATTTCTTGATGGAAAAGGGTTATGTTGGGACTACATAGAAGGTGAGCATGAAGAGGCACCGGAGATACCGGAGATCAATCCGACTGCTGCAGATGTGAAAGAGTTTAAGGATTGGAACCAAGGAGCCATAAAAGTTATATATTGGCTCTCTATCAGTATACAGGATACCATGATTGGGCACATACAGGATGCCAAGTCCCCCAAGGAGGTGTGAGACACCTTGGTAAAACTCTATGAAATAAATACCAAGGCACAAAAGATACAGTTGAAGAATGAACTTCATTCTATGGAGAAAAAGAGTATGTCTATGAATGACTATGCATTGAAGATAAAGGGTATTGTGAAATCCCTTGCATCTATTGGTGTTTCAGTAGATGATGATGATAAGGTGGAAGTCTGTCTATGTGGTCTTGGGCCACAATACAAGGCGTTCAAGATGTCTATTCAGACTCGGGAAAACATTCCCAATTTTATAGATTTGGTGTCTATGTTGATTATAGAAGAGAAGAGCTTGGGTGAAGACCAACAGTCCTCACAAAACAAAAAAAGTTCAGAGCAACAGGCCTTCTACACAAGTTCAAGAAGAGGACGAGGTAGAGGAGGCCGTGGACGTGGTCAAGGAGGTGGCCGAATAGGTAATCAGAATTATGGCCAGCAGTAACAACAACAACACGCAGGTGGAAGAGGCCAATTGAGAGGCAAGGGGAGTCAAAGAGGTCGTGGAAATTGGCAAAGGCAGTATAATGATACACGTGGATGCTTTTATTATGGTAAGCCTGGACATGTGTAGGTAGATTGTTATAAGAAGCAGGCTGACATGCAAAATGGAAAATTGCAGCAAAATAACTATGCATCCTCGAGCAGAAATAATGAGGATGATGAAAGGTTGTTTGTTATGCAGCATGTCGTTAATGCCATGTCTGAAAATGTAGAAGCAGCACATAAAGATGACGTATGGTACGTTGATTCAGGTGCTTCAAACCACATGACAAGTCATGGGGAGTGGTTCAAGGAGATGAAAAACCTTAAAAGACCAGGTTTTGTGGAAATAGGGGATGACACTGCTCATCCAATTGCCCATGTTGGAAATGTGCCATTGTCTATGCAGGATGGCAAAGTGAAGTACCTTGCAGATGTACTTCATGTTCCGAACATAACAAAGAATCTGGTTTCAATTGGCCAGATGATTGAGGAGGGTTTGGAGGCTCAGTTTAACCCTGATTGTTATTATGTTGAAGACTTTAAAGACAAGTGCAGGTTAGTTACAAAAGGCAACAGAGTGGGTAGAATGTTTACGTTGAATATAAACATGCCTAAAGTGAGTGCTACAATGTTTGCAAATGGTTCAGGAATTGTTGTAGACATAGACATTTGGCATAAAAGAATTGGACATGTGAATGTGCAGAGAATGAAGTCTATGCAGACTAAAGGAATTGTAACAGGGCTGCCAAAATTTAAAGTTGAAGGTATGTAGAGAATATGTGAAGCATGCCAATTTGGAAAGCAAACAAAGCATGTATTTTCACGTAACAGAAATGTGAGTAGAAATGCACTAGATGTTGTGCATTGACATGCATGGGGTCCTACGAAGACCATGTCTATGGGAGGCTGCAGGTATTATGTGATATTTATTGATGACCACACAAGGAAAGTGTGGGTATACTTCATGAAGGAGAAGGGTGAGGTCTTCACTCACTTTGAGAATTTCAGAGTTATGGTTGAAAAGCAAACAGGGAAATATGTAAAGTGCCTAAGGTCAGATGGAGGAGGGGGAGAGTACTTCTCCAATGAGTTCTCTGAATTTCTGAAGAAAAATGGTTGAAAAGCAAACATGGAAATATGTAAAGTGCCTAAGGTCAGATGGAGGAGGGGGAGAGTACTTCTCCAATGAGTTCTCTGAATTTCTGAAGAAAAATGGTATTCGGAGATAGTTTACATGCAGATACACTCCGCAGTAAAATGGAGTTGTTGGAGCGGAAAAACAGGCACATTGGCGCGAGCATTGATGGAAGAGAAGAATATGCCGCATAGCTATTGGGCTGAGGCTGTTTCTACAGCAGTCTATATCATGAACAGGACTCTAACTGCAGCCATACATGATGTAACTCCAGAGGAGAGGTTTACTGGCAGAAAACATGACCTGTCTCATCTGAAAGTCTTTGGATGCATTGCATATGTGCATGTGCTAGATGAGCTGAGAACTAAGCTGGATCCAAAGGCTGAAAAATGTGTGTTTATTGGATATTCCCTTGAGCAAAACAGATACAGGTGTTATAACCCTGCTACATGTGAGTTGAGGGTAAGCAGGGATGTTGTCTTTGAGATGAGATGAGCAACTGGTATGCTGCTGAAAAAGAAGCTGTTGGGGCTGATGTGAGTGGAAATGTGGTTGTACATAATGCAAGTCAACAATCACAGTCTTTAAGTGGACCAGGAGAGTCCTCATCTAGTGGTTCAGTTGATAGACCATGGAGTGGCAGGCTGCGTCATAATACCAGTCGTGCAAATGTGATTAGTACATCACACAAAGGCAAAGAGAAAGTGGTTGAGCCCCTTAGTATGCCTGACATTTTTGCAGGGCATTCTCATGTCGATGGAGAGTCTAGTGGCTCAGAGATGAGCCTTGATGAGGAGCTTGGGATCCCAGCTGTGAGAACACCTGGTGTAAAGAAGGCTATGGAAGCCATGAATGCAAAGCTATGAAGATTTGGGAGAGTGAAGAATCCTATGCACAGGTTTACCTATGATGGTTATGTGGCACATCACTATGCATACATGGCAAAGGTTGTGCAGGTTGTAGAGCCCACATGCATTGATGAGGCTATTGGAAATGTGTGTTGGGAGAAAGCTATGGATGAGGAGATGGATGCACTATATGGAAATGAGACTTGGGATTTAGTGCAATTTCCTGAAGGCAAGAAAGCCATTGGATGAAAGTGGGTGTACAAAGTAAAACATAACAGTGATGGAAGCATAAACAGGTATAAGGCTAGATTGGTAGCCAAAGGATATGCACAGACATATGGCATTGATTATTAGGAAACTTTCAGCCTAGTTTCCAAGATGGCAACAGTGAGAGTTGTGATAGCAGTGGTGGTTGTGTCAAATAAATGGTCTTTACATCAGATGGATGTAAAGAATGCATTCTTGCATGGGGATTTGCAGGAAGAGGTGTATATGTTGCAGCCACCTGGTTATGAGGATGTGAGTCACCCCAAGTATGTTTGCAGGTTGAAGAGGTGTATATGTTGCAGCCACCTAGTTATGAGGATGTGAGTCACCCCGAGTATGTTTGCAGGTTGAAGAAAGCCTTGTATGGCTTAAAACAAGCACCAAGAGCATGGTCTGACAAGATTTCTAAATATCTTGTCACTATTGGCTTTCATGTAGCCAATGCAGATTTCTCGCTGTATTCTCGCTGTATGTGAGACACGGTGATAGAGGGGTTGTGCTTGTTGTCATCTATGTAGATGACCTGATCATTACGGGGGACCATGATGCAGAGATCTTTGATGTAAAGATCTTGCTTAGACAAAAGTTTGAGATGAAGGATCTGGGGGAGCTTAGATATTTCTTGGGCATTGAGGTGATTAGGTCACCACATGGTATTGGATTATTGCAGAGATAATATGGCTTGGACATGTTGTCCAAGTATGGTATGACAGGCTGTAAGCCTATCTCAGTGCCATTGGATTAGAATGGCAAGTTGAGTGTAGATTGAGGAGAGATTTTGGAGGATCATACTATGTATAGGCGCATAGTAGGAAGCTTGATCTACATGGCGATCACCAGAGGCCAGATTTGAGCTATGCTGTTAGATTGGTGAGTCAGTTTATGCAGGTTCTTCGGAAGCCACATTTGGATGCATTGAGACGCATACTGAGGTATGTGAGGTCTACTTTGCATTGTGGACTATTTTATGAAACTGGGACAAAGATATGTGTACATGGGTACACAGATGCTGATTGGGCTGGTAGTATCTCAGATAGAAGATTTACTAGTGGCTTCATGTTTTCTTTGGGGAGTGCTGCTGTGACTTGGAGCAGCAAAAAGCAACCTATGGTTGCTCTATCCAATACAGAGGCCGAGTACAGAGGTGCTGCTATAGCAGCATGTGAGGTAGCTTGGTTGAGAAAGCTACTTGCAGATTTGGATCTATCAGTGGATAGACAAGTTGTCATTTTCTGTGACAACATTAGCAGTATACAGTTGGCCAAGAACCCAGTTTTTCATGCTCGCACGAAGCATATAGAGGTCCACTACCATTTTGTCAGAGAGGGTCTTGGCTGGAGACGACCTTGTTTATGTCAGCACACAGGATCACGTAGCAAACATCTTCAACAAAGCATTGGGTATAGAGAAGCTCCGCAGATTCAGGGCTTCACTTGGTGTACATGAGATGGAGTTGAGCTCGAGGGGGAGTGTTGAGATATCGAGCTCATCTAGTGAGGCGGTGGACACTGATGACCTGCCTGGCGGATAGGCCCCACACTTACACCACTGGCATGGTTGGTGAGATCATGGGTGATATGTGGCCGGTGGGATGACAGGCTGTGTGATAGCCATTCTAGAGACTGGCATAGTTATAGCGCCAGCTCATTTACTTGGGTTCACACTATAAAGAACCCTAGTATGTATTTTGGTTGAGTACCTTTTCATATGTGTGTACTCTTATCTTTGTATATGGTGTGTTGAGTGAAGAAGAAGAAGAAGAAGATTTTCAGCCTCTCACCTAGTATGTATTTTGGTTGAGTACCTTTTCATATGTGTGTACTCTTATCTTTGTATATGGTGTGTTGAGTACCTTTTCACCTAGTATGTATTTTGGTTGAGTACCTTTTCATATGTGTGTACTCTTATCTTTGTATATGGTGTGTTGAGTGTTGTGTGAAGAAGAAGAAGATTTTCAGCCTCTCACCTTGTGTGTTCTCTATTAGGGTTTTGTGAGTGTGTGTGTGCTTGCAAGAGCTCAAGCTCTCTTCTCCCCTGCATATTTTCATACCTTAGGGGTAAAATGCTAGATCTAGGTGGGGTCTTCCCTAGGACAGTAGAGTCTTTGGCTCCAAGATCTCAACTAATGTACCCAAGCTTACTCCAGACCAAAAAGCTCAGGCAGGCAAGACCAGTGAGTGATGAGGAGATAGCTCAGTACAAGAAGGAGTGTAGGTGTTTCTTTTGTCATACAAAAGGAAACACTTATAGGGAGTTCCCTAAGAAGACCACCACTCCACAGACAACCACCCCAGCCTCCATGACTTCCATGGTGAGCCGCCCAGCTCCCACACAGACCTTAGTAGTTGTCCATAGTTCTTCAAATCCCACTGCTTTAGTTGGTGCAATCATTTGAAGATAAGGAGAAGGTTTGACAGTGGGCAACATGGAGGATGTGGTCACAAAACAGGCTCCTTGGTGATCCCGTTTTGTCCTGACTTCGATGGACAAGAAAGTAGAGGGTTTTAGCATAGGCATGAAAACAATCATCAAGTTTGAAGCACAGAGTGCTAAGTTAGACATTCAAGGCCTAGAGTTTGTGCGTGATTTTATGGTTGCCCCTCTTGTAGGAGCAGACATAATTTTGGGAATTCAGTGGTTTCACAATTTCCAGCTAGATATTGATTGGGATAGGCAAACTTTCGAGATTAGTTGGAATGTGTCCAAAGACCTAGTGACCATTAAGTGTGAGTGAGGAATCTGGAACTTTCCTCTCATAAGCCATTTATAGGCTAAATAAGAAATCAAGCAAGGTGCACAATGTGCAATGATATACATCCAGACTGCCCAGACAGTGGCTAGTGCTTCAGAGAAGTACCAGGTACTTTGTGACAAGTTCTAAAAGATTTTTCTTTGGGACAATCTCCCTCCCCCAGCGCCCCCGTCTATACTGGAGGACCACAAAATAGACCTCCTCTTAGGCTTGGATCCCCCGAGCAAGTTTCCATACCGCTTGTCCAAGGCAATGGAATCGGAGTTGGACCGCCAACTCTAAGAACTGTTGCAATCTGGCTTCATACAGCCCAGTGTGCTACCTTTTGCAGCACCGATCCTGTTTCTCAAGAAGAAGGATGGGCCTTCTTAATTGTGTGTTGATTATCGTGCACTCAATAAGCTGACTATCAAGAGTAAGTTCCAGATGCCTCGAATAGATTACATTCTTGAGGGGCTGAATGGGACCAAGGTGTTCTCAAAATTGGACTTGAAGAGTGGGTGCGATTGGGTGAGGATTATTGAGGGGGGACATCCCCAAGACAACCTTTTGTATAGAACGGGCTCACTATGAATTTGTGGTCATGCCTATTGGCTTGACAAAGCCACATTCAACCGCATGAAATGTGTGTGTTCAGGGACTTAATAGGGAAGTGTGTGTTCATATTTCTAAATGATATACTAGTATTTTTAGCTATCGTTGAGAGAAACATGACATTGGGGCCAACCTAATGGCCGATGCTTTGAGTAGGAAGGGACAAGTGACATTTATTCAGACCACTAGACTTAACCTCGTTGGTATGGGACTAGATGATATGAAGCACACGTACACGCGGATTCTTAGAAATTTGGTACATAGTGGGAACATGCATTGGATGCCACAAGCCCATGCCACTTTTTGATATGTGATGGTTGGATTTTCTACAAAGGCCGACTTTGTGTCATGAAGTCGTTCAGGGAAGCTGTTCTCCATGATGCCCATGATGCCATCAAACTGGTGGTCATCGATGCATGAATTAGATTTTGGAGAAGTTAGAGAGGCAATATTATTGGCCAAGAATGAGTCGAGATGTGTTTGAACATGTGCAATAGTGTGACGTTTGTCAGAAAGTGAAAGCTCCTCGAGGGAAGAAGATAGGGTTGTTATTACAGCCTTTACAATTTCCCGAAGGACCTTTCTAAGATATATCGATGGAATTTGTCACACGAATTCGCCTCCCAGTCCATTTAAGTGTAATACTTTTCTTGACAATAGTAGTTGATATATTTAGAAAATTTATTATGCTTATCCCATGTAGGGCCAATGTGATTACCAAAGATGTTGTCCATTGTTCATTTAGCATTGGTACCTAATTGGTGGGATTCCTAGGACCATAGTGTCAGACCAAGATACCAAGTTTACCAGTCATTTTTGGAGGGCATTGTTTGATAACTTTGGTATTAAATTAATTTTTTCCAGTGCATTTCACCCAGAGACTGGTGGTGGCTAGTTAGAAATCTACAACCAGTTGGCCTTTGATGTGCTGAAGTGTTTATGTCCACGATTAGCAAGGTAAGTGGGAATCGTATTTCCCTTTAGTTCAAGCTATTTTGAATGATTCCTTTTCTTCAACTACTATTGGCAGGACTCCATATGAAGCAATGTTTGGAAGACCATTCCAGTCGCTATTGACCAGAACACCTCATCTTTAGTACCTGAAGGCAAACATAATGATGGAGTCTTACTAGGAAATTTTAGAGTCAGTGAAGGATAGGTTAGCTAAAGCGCAGGAGGTCTACACCTGACAAGCCAACAAAAAGACCAAGGGATGTGAAGTTCTCAGAAGGAGATTGGGTTTATCTTTGGATCATGAAGCAAAGACTAAAACATGTGGGCAAGCAATGCCCAAATTTATCATTCAAGAGCTTCGGACCTTTTCACATCCAGAGAAAGATTGACGAGGTTTCAATGATGTTGAAGCTACCTCTGAGCTAGACTACACATGATGTGGTCCATGCAAATTGGCTAAAACCATATGCAGGTCCAAGCCCTTTAGAAGTCAAAGACAAAGCAGAACCAGATATAGTTGATGAAGCTAAAGTGGTGGTTCTAGAATAGATTTGCACCACTTCAAGCATGGCTCACGTCAAAGACAAAGACAGTTCCTCACAAAGTTTTCGGACCAAGGGACCCACGAATTGATATGGCTTGACAAAGAGTTCTTCGACGACTATCTGACTTTATTGATGGAATATTTGGAGGCTATGCAGCTTCCATCAAGTTAAGTAGAATAGGATGTCATGTGCATCCTACACTTGGATGCCTTGTAGACATATCTGAACAAGAAGATGCAAGATGTGGAGTGGAAATTGGTCCCATGTGAGCCCACCAGTCCAGGATAAGTTAGCCAGAGTTCCACTCTATGCATCCGAAGTTAGGTGTGCATTGTCCACAACACATGAAGCAATGCTAGTCCATTACTGTGAGTCTCCCTCTGGAATGATGTCAGGGGATCTAAGTATCTGGTATGCCGACCGAGTGGACATCTATAGATGCATGTAGAGAAGGGGCCAGCCCATAGGGCTACCATAGGTTAGAGCCTAAAGATCTTGTTGTGGAATGGGGGAGATGTTGAACCACCCCCAAGGGGCCAAGACGACCCTAGACTCTATCCACCATCCTTGGCTTGGGTTGGGAGGGCTTTTGGCCAGCCCTAGGGGCTCTAGCAAGGCAGCCACCGTGTCGATAGGGCCTAGGCCCTAGACAACTTGTTGGCTAGGTGTGGGCTAGCCCACACAACATGCATATAGGGGCATCCCACACAACATGCATAGGGGGTTCCCATCAGTCCAGATGGTGAGCATGTTGTCTAGGGGGGCAGCCCACACAACATGCATAGGGACTTCCCGTCAGTCGAGAAGGTGAGCATATTGGCTAGCCCTTGCATGGGTGTGAAATTATTGGTTTAACTAGCATGTAATGCTATTTTAGCAAGTCATGAGGTTTTATTTAGCAAGCCGAATTCTATAAGCTGGTTGACTTGAGGCATGAAGGGGTATTTAAAGCCCCATAAATCAGTAAATTCATCTCATTATTCACGAGACGGGTTGCTGCATTCCAAGGGCCAGGATAGCCAAGGGGAAAGCTCCAACCAAGGTGAATGTTCAGGTCGAGATTTTATCTTTATTTTATGTTTTACATCATTCTAATAAAGCAAATACACCATTCGTGGGGGGGTGGGGGCCCTACAAAGGGTATTTGGGACCCAATACTGTGTCCTCTTCTCCCTCTCCCTCCCCCCCCCTCTCTCTCTCTCTCTCTCTATTTCTACACATTTTCTTCAATTTTGTGTGTTATATTCATTGAGAAAGATTGCTGAATTCTGAGCATTGAAGTTACCAATTTGACCACGAAGCTTCCGTATGTTACAGATCGTAGATAGTTTAAGGTGTAAATAGTGGTTTGATGATGACCAACTTAAAGACAAGGAAATGGGTGAGGGAGATATGATCCTCCTCTACAACACAAAGAATCACAAAAAGAAACTCAAATATAGAGGATTGGGACCTTTCCTAGTCACTAAAATAACCCCGCAAGGCCCAGTGCGATAGAAACCCTCGACGGCATCGCAATGGCAGGGGTCTTTCAATGGTAGCAAACTAAAATACTACTATGGCCCACTCACTCACAAAGTGCCATTCACCTCAAAAAATAGCAAAAAAAGCAACATGAGAAAATGAAAGAATCGGCATAGAGTGGAACCAAATAATGGCAAGCAAAACTTAGGGGCAAGCACATCGTAGTAAACATGGCCCAAGTAGTGGACCTTGAAGAAGAGGACTGGGAAGTGAAACCCACACGGTTGTGGTTAGGAATGACCACCTTGACAAATTTCACACAAAATTATCGCGCTTGTTGATACGGGAGCTAATCATAATCTGATGTCTTATGACACTTGGCATTCCCTCTCGGGAGGCCAACATTAATGAACACCTCGGCCACGTCACTAACTGTTGCTTCACATTCGGTCCAATGTTTAGGCATGATTACAATTCTATTTCACATTATCCAATAACCCCTTGTTGGAAGGAAAGTTATGCCTGTAGGAACGATGCAGGAAGAGATCCTTCTAGGGCATGGATGGATGGGACACAACTGATGTCAGATTGATTGGGATGCAAGGATGGCAACCTTGCAACAACTGGCCTCAGGGCAAGTTACAGTCTTGATGACAAACAAAGAACACTTGTCACCCAATCACCCACCCCAAGTCAATCACTCTCTTCCACTAAACTCGATCACCCTACTCTCGGACTAACATAAACCCATGCCACCCAAAAAGAGGCCTCTCTCCCTCCAGAATACCTAATTGCCTCACCAAACCTCATCTACACCATGCTCTGTAGCAACTCAAGCCCACAATAAAGAGGCTGCCACCACTGCTAACCCCACTAACAGTAACAAACGGCAGATACACATACGGCCCCATTGCACCCAACCCAATAATCCTCACTCTTGGGTGCCCAAGAAGATCCTTACAGCCCAAGGCTATTATGAGGGTGCTAAAACTCTATGAATTCCCCAAAGATCCACTTCCCCCATTCACACCCCAAAAAAATCCAATACTTGTACATCGTGCTGCCCCATGGTCGTTCACTCTGCTAAGCCATGACCGTTCACTCAAGGAAGTCACGACCATTCCCTTTCCAATTATTAAGCCATTGCCATTCTTTTTGATAAGCCACGACCGTTCACTCCCCATCTGCTAAGCCATGCCCATTCATCAGTCCCCATCTGCTAAGGCTGTTCACTCTACTAAGCCACTGTCGTTCACTCTGCGAGCTTTCACACTCTCCGGCCAAATTTTTATCGCAGAATCGTGGCAGACCTCATGGTGGCAGACCCCGCACACTTTGATTCCTCCTATGAGGTCTTACCTCATACCCTCCAGAAGAAGAAGAGAACTACCGGCCACCATTTAGAGGAGTATGGGAAGCACCCTACTCAGCTCTCCCACTTGAAGCAAATCCACAGCCACACACCATTCACAGTATCATGAAGAACACCAAGGCTGAGCACAAGCTCCTATACTACATAGAACCTTCTTCCAGGGCTATAGCCAATCCTGCAATTGTGGCCCGCTTGGAGCAGATAGGGCTCGACGGCTTACCCACTCTTCAGCTCTGGGGCCCTAATCTCCTCAATTTCCTATACTTAATGGAGACTTATGATGCTAAACAAGCTATAGGGTAGGTCATCAATGACGAGGGTCACCCCTAGACTCTCCACCTTCATCTAGACCTCGTCTCAAGGACTTCATCTCCCTCGCATACATCGAATACATCAAATAGCCCTACATCTGGCTTGCAAATATGATACACCATGTGCGGGACACCTACCAGGGGCCAACCACAAAGAACGGTGTGGAGGAGTGGTAGAACATCTCTCGTTTGAAGCTTGTCATGCTAGTCCAAGCCCTATCCTTCCTCCTCACCACTCGTTGGATAGACAGGTTCAACCATTAAACAACAAACCTGTCCACCCTAACCCATGTCCACCAAGGGGTTCAGGTGATTTGAGTAGAATAGATCCACAAGGAGCTTCATTCCATTTGCACCAACCCCCAAGGCAAGCTCTCCTGCCTCCTCTCTTCTCACCAAGGTGATCTACCATGCAACTGGCTAGCCAGAGCTACCGGAGCCCATTTGTCTCTAGAGCACAGCTCCCATTCCCACTCCTCTCCTAGAACCCAGACCCTCTCTAACCTCTATGCCCCCCACAAACGCCATCATGTTGAGACCCAGGAATAGGAGGACACCCGCCACCAATCCATAGTATCAGCTCAAAGCTTCAGAATAAGAGGAAGAAGCCCGATGGAAGGCGCATGAAGAGGAGGATATCCGCTGCACCACCCAATTTTTCGATGAGAACCTCATTGAAACCCCTAGCCCTCTGGGTCACTATTTTCCCTCTCCACCCCCAACCTTTCCTGAAGAAGGCCCTTCATCACCCTCCTCCTCCCAAAGGCACACCATGGATACATTGTGATGAGTCCATATGCAGGTCATTTTTGCTCCCAGGCTGCCTACTCCGAGGGCATCTAGTCAACACATGGCACTGTACCAAATTTTTCCCAAGGGTTATCCAAACTTGCCCACGATCTTGTCTCCTCCATGACCGATTATATGCAATGCCAACATGAACAGGTGACAGCCTGCCCCGCAAGATGCTCCTGACCAGTAGAAAACCCAAGAAACCCTCCAAGAGACAACCCTTGCCAACCAACAACTGCATGTGGCCTTGGAGGATTGAGACCACCCTTTTTTTTGAATCTCAACTGCATGTGGCCTTCTGCATGTGGCCTTGGAGGATTGAGAGGCCTCTCCTTTGAGACTGCTCCTCACAATTACCTCTACTGACCTCCCTTCCCCCACACCTTTGGAGGAAGGTGAGATCCACCATGCCACCTCCGTAGATAGGAATACAAAGAGGTAGACTCGCAACTCAACCTGCTGAACTGGCATGACCCATTGGATCGCACATAGTTCAACCAGGCCATCAATATCCTACTTGGTCGACAACTTCAACACACCCCTATTAGCAAGCTCACAAAGTGTCTTGACATACATGTCCTGTGACCTTATCTTGAAGCTAAACACGACGCTTGCAAGCACCAACATCCACATCGACAATGCGGTGGCCCCTGTCTAATGCTCGGTCCCCCTTACCAGAGGCTCCCCTCTAATGCTTGGCCCTTCACCTTTGAGCTCATGGGAGAGTAGCCATTGGCCCTTTCTATTGAAGCCCTACATTTGGGAGCAATACTACAAAGCACACCACAAACTGTAGATAAATCCCACGTACCTGCCTATCCATAGATGTTGGGCTTGGACTTGTTCAGGAAGGAGTAGACATGGAACCCCCAATTACAGTACAAATTCCCTTGGTTTGCCCCATCGACGTCCCAGAGCCCATGCACTGAGACCACCATGATGACAAAGTGCATGCTTTCATCGAACACTTTGATCAGGTCCCTAACCCTAACATTGTGGCAACAATCCAATTCTTCAACCTCATCATCATGCTCCTGGAGGCCGTTTCGGAATGGGACCACTATCAGGTGAGCAATCAAGGCCTTGCCTTCGACCTCAACAAAGGCCTGACCTTGAAGCAATTGTTTTCTATTATGAGCGCATCCAATGGATGCTGGCGACTACAGACCTTTGAAGACATGATGGAGACAACATTTTGGACCAGCTACAAAGTCTTCCACCAATCCCCTCCGCATCCCAAATCGTGGTACAACTTCACCCACACATACTCCATTTACTACCGCCGCTGACTATTGCCAGCTCAGAGGACAGATCTGAATTAGGGAGGGGGGCATGTTAACTACATTGGTTAACATTATTTCTAAGTGTGGTTACACTTCCTGTAATGCAATTTTATGTAACCGCGCTAAGAGCTTCATGTAAAAGATGTATGGGATGACCGAGATTATGACTTGTGTAATGCTAGCCACAAGAATAAGCCTAGGTGTACATAGAGCTAGGAGCCCCCAATTGTTAAATGGGGTTTGGCCATTGTAAAAAGGGAGCTCATGTATATAAGTGACCTATGAAATATGAAAGGGGACAATCCCACTATCACAATTGAGTTTTCCTTCTTCCTCTCTCTCACTCTCTTGTGGCTATGGTGGTAGGCTTGAGTATGTTTATGTTTGCTTGCTTGATTGTTGGTGTGTGCATGTAGGTGATGGCTTCTTGTCTTGCTTCTTCTTCTCCCTCTTATGGTCTTCTCCCTCATACCACTCCTGCACACATGAAGGCATGGAGGTGGCAAGGGGTACTTGTAGGGAGGCGTGCCCTAGGGGGAGGATGGTGGGCATTGTCCGGCGGGGTTAGTGGGCAGTGCTCATGGATCCGAGTTATTGGTGGGCAACACCCGTGAATACATGCATGCATAATTTGGTGAAAAATGAGCTTCCTGGTGTTTAGGGGAGGCATTAATAGGCATTGTATGTCACTTCGGTTACTCGTTTCAATATCAAAAAAAGCCCTAGTTGGGGTATTGTCATGCTTAAGATTTCGAATTTGAATTAAGTTTCCTCATTTCTTGAGTAGAAAGTGCTTAATTTGTAATTGCCTCAAAATATCAGTGTCCTAGGGATAAAAATACCAATTAAATGCAACCATAATGAATTGTTTGACCTATACTTGCAAAGGATATGCCATATTGTGCTTAATGTGCTATATTTATGATGGGTATGTCACATCCTTCCCTCCTTAAAAAAATTGAGATGTCCTTATCTCACATAAACTCTAGGACCTAATCTTTTAAGAGGGTTGATGCTGCACACCCTGCATGGAGGGTGGCTTTCTCTTCTTCTTCCATTTATAAGGTCGGTTCACTAATCATGGCACAAGTGCGAGCAACTACTAGTCCACGACCTTTGCCTCGTCCATCACCACCACCTCGCCCAGCTTGGTGGTTGGGGGCCCCACAACCCTAGTTTGCTTGGCCACCTTGTGGAATAGCACTAGGATTAAAAGAGAGTCTTGCAAGTTTGGGTCATTCAACTTTGAAGTGGCTAGCTTCATTATACAATAAACACACCTTTGTTTCCCATAGGGCTCCATGATAGAAATAGCATAAATGCGAGGGACATATTTGTTGTTGCGGTGCATCAAGAGTGTTATTGTGAGGATTTAGATGGAAATTCCTTCAGAATTATTCCCTTGGGTTAGACTCAAGATGGAATCTCTTCTTAACTTGATCACTCTTTACTTCTTTTACCAATGGCTTGGAGATCGGGTAAGAGCGTCTTGCAAAGTGGTCGGCCTCATTGCCTTCAAGGTGAGAGTCTAGGGACTCATTCAATCCTTAGCAAAAACGGGCCACCTGTTGGGTGCTTGTCATAGGCGGAGCATACTTGCATACTTGCAAAATGTTAAAAATTTTGAGTGAGTTGAAACGGAACTTGTTTCAGGCCTTATTCTTACTACGGATTAGAATAAATAAATATGTTGGAAAGTTACCCGACGCATCAGGTCCACCCATCCATAGGATGGCACCATCAAGAAATCCATCCACCCACTTTGCACCCACTCACCCATAGGATGGCACCATCAGGAAATCCATCCACCCACTTTGCACCCACTCACCCATTCATTTTTGTTCTCTAATTAGGTCCTACCACATTGTGAAACATATAAAAATAGTTTCCTTAATTAAAGACGTGCCACAATATTCCTTAAAATAGCCTTTGAAAGAAAGGATATACATCTAAACAGTACTCATAGCAAGACATTCACAAAAGAGACTCTAAAACCGGGTCATCAGCACACTAGATCCAGGCTTCCACATCCATGTCCATAGACATCTCCACTCCACCGATGATCTAGAATTCGGTCTTCTAGCCTCAACCATCTAGGCATACTGCACAGACCATACTCCCCCGTTGGCGAGGGCCAAGCCAGCCGGTCACCCCTTCAAGCAGCGTCGCCTTATACCAAACCGTCTACTCATGAGGTAGGCTAATTCACGGCACTAGCTTGGGCCCGCATAACTAGGCAACATCCATAATCACATGTTCACCCTCGTGGGGTGGAAATCCAATTCCCAGTGGCATAGGGGGAGATTACCCTGGGGGGCCGACTCCCGGGTTTGCTATACCACCTCCCCTCATCCCAACTCCGCAAAAGAAAGATTGGAGTTAGCTAAGTAGGAGAGAAGATGTACCTACAGATTAGCAAATGAAACCAGGAAACATATCCATTGAAACAAGGAAAAACATTCTCTTCTTTTTCAATAATTCATTGAGTAATAAGAAAACAAAATCGGACAATGACAATCTTCTTAGTGACAATCCTTGGTCAACAAGAAAAAGAACCATGAAGTTTCGGAGTAAGATTACTCACTCACAATTTTGCTTACTAGCCTTAAGGGCATATATGGAGAGGAAAGTGGAAATTCTCCATATTGGAGCCTTCACTACTTAACATAAAAGAGAAGTGCAATGCTTCTACAATAAGGTAGCAATATTGTTTTTTTGGATTTATTAACGAATCAAAAATAACTGTGTTGAAGTTCACAGAGGTCTTGGTTTTTTACACGTGTCAATTACACGCTCGGGATTTCAACACGTGTTTATCGCATGTTCCCCTTCTTTTTTTTCTTTTTTTTTTTGGACCTGCATGGTGATGTTGCTTTTCATGGCTCTGGTGTTGTGTCCAGGCTACTAGTCACCCACAGTCTTCTGAAAGGTTGCCCCATCATGCGTGTTTGCGTGGTGGTCTTGTCTGCTGTTGGTGTCTTTCTTTTCTTGTATAGTGCCTCCTTTTGCATAGTGCTTCTTGTTTTGTCGTCTATGTCTGATGCTAGTGCTTCCTCGCTGTTCTCGGAGGTGCCTGCTGTCCTCTTGTTTTCGATGCTTTGCGGTGTTGCTCATCTTTCATCTTCTTGAAGTTGCATTTTGATGTGTGTTCACATGGCAGTACTGTTGCCCCCTCGTGTCTTTCTTCTTTCGGTACCTTCTGGCAAGATTGTTTACATGCACGTGTGCCTCATCGTAGGCACAATGCTTCTACAATAGTGCACGTGTTGCTCTACATGGGTCTTCGTGTTCTGGTGGTATGCACTGATGTGTTGTCATCTAGTCCTCTTGTTTTCGATGCTCCATTCATCTTCTCCAAGCTGCATCATGATGTGTGTTCACATGGCGGTACTACCGCCCCCTTGTGTCTTTCTTCTTTTGGTACGTTCTGGCAAGATCGTTTATATGTCGTTATCCATGCACGTGTTGGGTCTTGGTGGTATGCACTTGTCGTCATGCATATAATGTGGTGTTTTCCACGTTCTAGAAACTCGACTGGCCTTTATAAATATCATGTTTTGGTGGTGGTCGACGTGCTTTTTTCATGAAGCTGTGTAAGAGATTCTCTCTATACACATAGAGGCTCATGCTTCCTGCTTCTCTTGTTTGTCATGAACCCCCCAAATGGACTGCAAGTACTCCCCCTAGAAATGTATTTGGCGACTCTGCACTCGGAAGGAGAGTAACTCCTCCTAAAGGAGGACTAGCATGCATCTGTAATCTTTTGGCATAGTTAAACGAATAGCAAGATCTCAAGGTCATGTTTACATCGACCTTCGCTTTTGCTTTTTGATCTTTGGTGCCTTATTGTTTGGTAATATAAAATCTCTTTTCGCTCACATATTATCTTTACTTGTCTGCTTTGCATTGCGCTCAATACGATCCATTTCAATTGTTGAAGACCAATAAGGTAGCAATATCATTTTTCTAGATTTATTAATAAGGCAACAATATCATTTTTTGATTGCTCAAAACCTATAATTCACAATGCTATTTTACACAAGCTCTTTTACAGAATGAACTTAGCTATGTTTTTTTTGCTGCAGGCCCTTCTGAAACTAAGAAGCAACCATCTGATCCGTCTATCAACCAATGCCCGAAATTCCCTTCTGCTGCTAAAATAAACTTGAGCCTTTAATAACTACAGGCATTGGCAATGGTGATAAAATTGGGAGCCACTTGAAGAGTTCATGCACCTAGAGTGTGGGAAAGGATTGTTTGCATTGGAGAAAGACTACACACTCAACCATTTGCACTTTTAACTGGTTGTTTCCACCACATGATGGCCACATCTTTGATAAGTATTGGGAAACTGATTAAGAGATATATGCAATGGGATTTTTTTAAGCCACAAGAAGGAGGTTTGGTTATGTGTAGAGGATTTCATCAAGTCTGTATGCATACTTTTGAAGGTATACTGGGGTATTGTATGAAAGATTCACACAAGAATCATTTCAAGTTCTTCTGTCACAATGTTTCATCCAAAGAAATAATTCATGGCCATGAGTTATATGCTTGATATTGTCAAGGTGATCTAAAGAATAAGGTATGCTTGTCACTAGTTAACATATTCGAGCACCCCTATGTTTTCATGAAAAATTACATTCCTAATAAATTGGGTGAGACACTTGAGAACATTCTACTTCGAATGATACAGATTGGAAAATATTATCTAGTTGCATCATGGATAATACCAAAAATAGGGAATGGCATGTAGATGAAAAGAGCTTCTGCTATTTGGAAAATCATGAAAACTCCACACTTGTCATAAAGCCTTGATGTAGAAACTATCTTCTACATGGACATAGGAGGGAGAAGATACTTCTACAGGAATGATAGAGAAGTTGACAATTTGAGAAATGACTATCGCAATCAAGAGTATGAGGAAGGGACTAGCTGGCAACATCCGATCGTGGTTGATGGTGGTGAGGACCATGATGAAGACCAAGACTTTAGCAATGCATATTTCAAAGTGGAGGAAAAAACAATGAGGTTCAGATAAGAAATCATCAATGGATAGGATTATGTGCCTTTGTCACATCGACTACTCGCAAATATAGTGGCCTACCAAGAGAAGATGCTTGCTAGGCTAAAAAATAAGAATGGTTAAGTGAGTATGATGATTTATTCCTAGTAGAGCTAATAGAGATGCCTCCAATTTGGGAAGTAGATCATGTGATAGAATTGACCCCGGAGCTCAGCCCCCAGTAGCCCAACGCACGTACTGAATGCCAGTCCCTGAAGCCATTGAACTTAAGGAACAACTTAGGCAGCTGATAGAACAAGGGTTTGTAAGACCCAGTGTTTCACCTTGGGGAGCGCCAGTTCTCTTTCAGAAAAAGAAAGATGGAATGCTAAGACTCTCTGTGGATTACAGAGGTCTCAATCAGCTGACAATTAAGAATAAGTATCCTATCCCCAGAATTGATGAGCTTTTGGACAGGCTAAGTGGAGCCTAGATCTTCACAAAGATAGATCTCAAATCAGGGTATTACCAGATCAGGATAATGAGTAAGATATCCCGAAGACAGCCATCAATACTCGATATGGACACTATGAATTCACAGTCATGCCGTTTGGATTGACAAATACCCCAGCTACATTCAATCGCCTAATGCAGGACATTCTCAGAGAATACTTGGATGATTTTGTTCTTTTTTTCTGTGATAATATTTTGATTTACTCAAAGAATGCATTTGACTATGAAGCTCACGTCCGAAAAGTTCTTGAGATTCTAAGGAAGCACAAACTCTTTGCAAAAAAGAGCAAATGCACTTTCTCTGTCGACCATGTTGAATACTTGGGCTTTCTGGTATCCAAAGACGGAATTTCTCCAGACTCCGCAAAAGTCCAAGCAGTCATGGATTGGCCTGAACTAAAGACAGTGAAAGAAGTCAGAGAACTTATACCTAAGTATGCTCTCATATCTTCCCTCCTGACTAATTTTCTCAAGAAGAATATCCCGTTCCAATGGTCTGCCAGGTGTTAGAGCGCTTTCGATAAGCTGAAGATTGCTTTGGTAACCAATCCCGTTCTGAAATTACCAGATTTCTCTCTACCCTTTAAGGTAGTAACTGATGCCAGTGGTTTTGCCCTGGGAGGTACACTCATGCAGGAAGGTCATGCAGTGGCCTATGAATCCCGAAAACTCAGAACGCATGAGAGAAATTATGCTGTCCACGACCTAGAGCTACTTTCAGTAGTATATGCCCTGAAGTTGTGGAGACATTACCTACTGGGTCAAAGATTCACTTTGATGACATATCATCAGAGCTTAAAGTGGATCTTCACTCAGAAGGATCTCAACATGTACCAAAGAAGGTGGATGCAGACCGTGTAGGAATTTGATTTTGAAATCAAGTACCGCCCAGGCAAAGAAAATGTGGTAGCAGAGGCCCTCAGCGCAGAAAAACCTCCTTGCTTGCAATCATAGTGGTGTCAAATCCATTGATTAATGAAGCAAGAGAGAAAATCATGCAGGATAGATTCTTTGGCCATATTGCTACCCTACTTATGCAGGAGAACAAAACTCCTCAGGAGTTGAATCGAGTTCAAGGGTACAACCTAGATGGTGGAATTATGTATTACAATAGCAGGCTATGCATTCCCAATGATGAGGGAACTAAGGGTCAAATTCTGAATGAAGCCCATGATAGCCTTATTGCAGGACGTCCAGGTTTCATCAAGACCTATATGTCTGTAAAGAAAAGCTTCTTTTGGCCTGGACTAAAAAAGGATGTACTTAATCATGTACGTCAATGCCTGATTTGTTAGAAAGTCAAAGCAGAGAGAGTAAAAATGCCTGGGGAAGTTACATCCATTAGACATCCCCCAGATGAAGTGGAAATGTATCAATATGGATTTTATTACTAGACTACCTTCAGTGCAATCAGGTTACAACTCCATCTTCGTGGTAGTTTTGATAGACTAACCAAAGTTTCCTATCTGATTCTAGTAAAAGAAACCTACTGCAGTGGATGTGGCCAGAGTATTCCTCAAGGAAATCTTCAGATTGCATGGCCTACCCAAGAGAATAGTAAGTGATCGAGATCCCAAGTTTATGTCAAGATTCTGGACTGCATTTTTCGAAGCAATAGGAACTTTCTTGGATCTTAGCACAGCTTACCACCCCGAGACCGATGGTCAAACTGAAAGGGTGAACCAAGTAATCGAAGATATACTTCGGTCATGCTGGCAGGGAACCCAAGATGTGGCTAAGCTATCTGCACCTAGTCAAGTTTGCCTACAATGCCCTCACCGAAGCATCGGGATGAGCCCTTTCAAAGCTCTGTATGGACAAGACTTCCTAACACCATTAACTTGGTCCGACCCATTGATTAGGGTCAAGATGTCCAGATGCTTGATGACATGGAGCAGCAGATGTAGGCAATCCGCAAAGATTTAAGAGCTGCCCAGGATAGACAAAAGCAGTATGCAGATAAGAAGAGGTCAGACAGAAAATTCAAAGAAGCAGATATGGTTTTCATTCGAGTACACCCCAAAAGAAGTTCTCTATCTCTTGGGAAGTACAAGAAGTTATCCCCCAGATACGGTGGGCCATATCTGATTACAAAGAAAGTAGGTGACTTAGCTTATGAACTTCTTCTGCCTCCTCATCTCAAAGTACATAATGTATTTCATGTTAGCCTACTTAAGAAGTATGTACCGAGCCCGAATCATGTGCTTAAATGAACTTTTAACTTCTTTAACCCAAGGGCTAATGAAAACTCCAACTTGAAGAAATCCTTGATGTTTGTGAGAAGGTTCTTAGGAACACAATTCTAAGAGAATTATTAGTCAAATGGAAGTTCTATCCTTTTGAAGATGCCACCTAGGAGAAGGAAGCCGATCTGATGTGGGATTACCCCCAGTTTGCGAGATGAGGACATCTCACGTTTTTCAAGTGGGAGAGAATGTAAGATTCCTCCCCAGCCCTCAAGATGTCCAGTTTCTTCCCTTGTAATCAATCCCCTTTCCAGAATAATAAAAGATCTTGTTTCTACCTATTTTACGCTAGAGAGAGAAAATTTTCTAGAGAAAGGTAACTCAGTTTTTAGATATCTTTGGATGGAAAAATATCCTTTCTTATTAAAATAAATTCCCCCAAAACATAAGTTTAAAAAGAATTTCCTAAGGTGCACTAGAAATAAATTATAATCTGCTCAAAAGACCTTAGCCTAAGGGTCCAGATTTTCTAAAAATTTTGGATTAAGGTTCTGAGGGACCAATAAGATTAATCCAAATGTAGGGAGGAGACAAATTGAAGAAATAAAGAAAAACCCCCCAAAAATGAGTAAATACTCACATAAGATGAAGAGTGGACTAAGGACCAAAGGAAACATTAAAAAAAAAGAAATTTTGACACCTCAGAGTGGGGATTCCCCCTCATGAAGGAGGTGCCTTTTTTCTCATCATTGCTTCCCAATTTTAAATCAATTAAGTGAGATATTTCATCTCTCCTCTCTCCTATTTCAAGTCTAGCTCCAAAAAGTAAGTTGAACTGATCCAAAAATGGTCAAAAATTGACCAAACTGATCTGAAAAATTCTAGAATCAGTTTGCTTGGTTTGAGGCTCACTTTTTCCTATAAATAGAAGCCTCTCCTTTTGTAAAAGCTTAATAGTGTTTATGCACTGTTACTCTACTCCTACACCCAGAGCCAATTACATTGAATTCTCTTGATAATTCAATTATTTTTGACTAAATCCTCTCCAAAGAAATTGGTGGCCACTCTTGATCCAAACAAGAGTAGAACCCTCAATCCCTCAAGCCAAAGGAAAGCTCACAAAACTCCATGTAAGCTAAAAATTCTACTTTTTAATTTTAAATCTGGTTTTCTGATTTCTTTGCTTTTTTTTTAGTTGATTAAAGTGAATCCTGATGTTATGCCTTGATGAAAAGGCTACCCCCTTCTCTTCCTTAAGAATTCAGCCTTTATTTATCCTAGAATGAGTAACAAATAAATTGATTAAACTTTTCTTATTGTTTACTCATTAGAAAGTGAAAATTGAGTAGATTAGAGCACTTTACTTCAAATTGGGATTAATTTTAAATTGAAAATAGAATGTTAAAAATTGAAAAATGGTCAACCATACAAAGGAGGTTATGGCAAAAGTTTCTTGAATTTTATGGAAAATAAAGTTTATTTTTATGTTATTCTAAAAGAGTAAATCCCACCATTTGTGCATTCTAAAAGAAATATTTTTTTTAAACTCCATGTACATATTCACCTATGAATATGCATGAATATCATTTGATATTAATTATTAAAATAAATTTCTATGCATAGAAAGATGCATATTGGAAATCTTTTTATTATAAAAGTGTTGTTTTCATTGAATTTAATTTCTATGCATAGAAAGATGCATAATGGTAATTTTTTATTATGAAAGTGTTATTTTCATTGAATTTAATTTATATGCATAGAAAGATGCATATTGGAAATCTTTTTATTATAAAAGTGTTGTTTTCATTGAATTTAATTTCTATGCATAGAAATATGCATAATAGTAATTTTTTATTATGAAAGTGTTATTTTCATTGAATTTAATTTATATGCATAGAAAGATGCATATTGGAAATTTTTTTATTATAAAAGTGTTGTTTTCATTGAATTTAATTTCTATGCATAGAAAGATGCATATTGGAAATTCTTTTATTATAAAAGTGACGTTTTCATTGAATTTAATTTCTATGCATAGAAAGATGCATATTGGAAATTCTTTTATTATAAAAGTGTTATTTTTATTAAATTTAATTTCTATGCATAGAAAGATGCATATTGGAATTTTTTAATTATAAAAGTGTTATTTTTATTAAATTTAATTTCTATGCATAGAAAGATACATATTGGAAAATGTTTTTATTATAAAAGTGTTATTTTCATTAAATTTTATTTCTATGCATAGAAAGATGCATATTGGAAATTTTTTTATTATAAAAGTGTTATTTTCATTGAATTTAATTTCTATGCATAAAAAGATGCATAAAGAAATTCTTTTTATTTTAAAAGTGTTATTCCTATTAAATTTATTTTATGCATAAATAGATGCATAAAAAGATTTTCTTTCATATAAAAGTGTTATTTCTATTGAAGTTGGATTTTATGCATAAATAGATGCATAAAGAATTTTTATATTAGAATTCTCTTTAATTCTATGTTTAATTTCTATGAGTATTTGATAAGTGAATAAGTAAATACTCGAGAGAGGAATTTCTATCGTTTTATATTCACTTGGATCGTAAAGAGAAAATTCAGGAAATCTATCGAAGTTGAAATATTCACTCTGATTGTAAAGAGAAAATTCAAGAAATCTATCGAAGTCAAAATATTCAGATAAATGATTAAATTATTCCTCATTAGAATTCGTGATTAATTTAGAAATCAATTAAGTGAATATTCAATGAATGAAATTCAGTAAAATAGTAATTGAAATATCACCCCCTTTTTGAGAAAAATAGTTCAGAAAGAACCTTATCAGACTCGAACCCTGAATCAGACTATAACCAAGACCAAACTCTTTCGCCAGTTTCGAGGAAAGAAGATGTGACCAGTCCAGGAAAATACACTCAAATCTCCCACCAAATCTGAAACTAAGTTAAGACCCTTGGAATTGATCTGAGGATCAAGGTTACAGAATTCGAGGAATTCTGTTTTAAAATTCAATATTACGATTATGAAGTTTTGGGGATACTGATTTAAGATATTATTGAGGAACCATCTCTTCTGCAAGTGGACTAATTGTTGGAAATAAAGGCAATGTACCTGACCACTGGGCTTGCCCACCCGGCATTGTACTCTATGTACTATATACCTATCCAGAAAACCAAAAAGAGGTACACTATTGTACCCACACACTATGTCATTGTCTCTCTCTCTCTCTCTCTCTCTCTCTCTCACCTGCATACCATCCACCATTGAAGCTCCATTCTCTCTTCGATCCGCACACTTCAAATTGGTATCAGAGCTCTCGATTCGGGAGCAGGAGCTTGCGCAGCAGGGGTGCAGCAGTCAGCTTGAAAGCTTGCAGCTATGATAGCTCTTCATTGAGGTTTGTCTTGATCTCATTTGCTTTGGCATCTATTAGGGCACCTCTGAACCTCATCAGGGTAGAGCTGGGGCATTATTGAGTGTGTCTTGAGCTCTTTTGGAAGAGCACTTCAAGCTGGAAACAGGACAGCCATGTCTCTTTGCTTCTTGTGAAAGCATAAGCATTACCATTGCCTCTGAGCTTCAAGAGGGAGCTTGGGAGGGTTATTTGGGACCCCCCCACATTAGCATTGAGTCATTGTAGCCTTCTAGCCCTCCCAACTAGCAAGGCGCCATCATGTTAGCAGCCATGAGTCTATCTCAGTTCTGGACAGATTGACCACAGGTCACTACTTTGCTCATAACTTGAGCTAAAAAACTCGGATTCAAAAACTTTTTTTATGAAAACAAAGCTCGCTTTGAGCTCTACGACTTTGTAGAAGAGCTTGTGAGCTGGTTTGGAGTGCAGGTATGTCTAAAATTGAAAACACAGAGGCTGTTTTCTGAGGACAATGTATACAGATCTTGGCTACAGGCAGATCAGCCCACTATCTTGATCATGTCCTTCATCATTGGCAACTCCAGGACTGTCATTGGATACTTGAGAGCTCATTCTTGAGCTTGGCATTTGATTCGAGCTTGGCATTGGTTGTTTGATGCTTATACATGCAAACAAGGAGGGGATAGCCATGTCTGTACACCTCAGTGAGTTTAATTCCATTTTCAGCCAGCTGGTTGACTTGAAGTTCAATATCGATGATGAGTTCAAGGCTACTTTTCTGTTATATACTCTACCTGAAAGCTAGATACTTTCAGGATAGCCATGAGCAACTCGAATGCTATGCTGCTGTACTCTGATGTAGAGAGTTCTCTACTTATGGAAGAGATGAATCGGTAGAACAATGCATCTAACAAGTCGTCCAGTGCTTTGCATACTAGAGGCAGGTCTCAGTAGAGGGGGAAATCTGAAAGCAAAGGACACAGTAAATCTCATGGGAAAGATGTGGAGTGCCACCATTGTGGCAAGAAAGGACACTTTAAGCGAGAATGCTTTAAGTGGAAGAAAGAGAGGAAAGAGTAAGAAGACTGATGATAGCTCTTCTTGCTTCAGTGCACATGCCTTGGTAGTAGATACGGATGATGACATGCATACTTGGATCAACTATGCATGTGACATTGCAGGCATTGGCAGTGTGCAGTTGCAGTTTCAGCATGGATCTGTCTTTACTCTTCAGAATGTATGGCATGTACCCCAGCTCAAGAAGAGCTTGATCAGTACTGGCAGCTAGATGATGATGGTTTTCATACCACCTTTGGTGATGGGAAATGGAAGATCTGTAAGGGATCTAGGGTTATTGCCAGAGGCTCAAAGAGTGATACTTTGCATCCGCTACATGTATCTAGTGTGCGTGACCATGTTGTTGCCGTGACCAAGCAGCCAAGTGTTTCCTTGTGGCATGGCCGGTTGGGACACATGAGTCAGACTGGAATGAAAGTACTTACTTGTTTGGGTTATTTGCCTTGTCTTCGATATGCTCATTTTGAGCACTGTGATCATTGTGTTTATGGTAAACATGCATAGACTTCACATAAAAAGTCTCATTCATTGAAATCTTTGCCTTTAGAGCTAGTACATTCAGATGTGTGTCAGATTCCAGGGTTATCTCTAGGGGGAAAGAAATGCTCTGTCACCTTTGTTCAATGATGCTACATGAAAAGTCTGGGTGTATCCTATTGGTAGTAAGACTGAGGTTCTTGACAAATTTAAGAAATTCCTGGCATTGGTTGAGAACATGATTGGTAAGACATTTAAGTGTCTTCGCTCTGAAAATGGTGGGGGAATACGTGTCCAAAGCCTTTTAGGACTTTTGTGATAGCAAAGGGATAAAGAGGGAGCTCACTGTCCCTCATAATCCACCCCAGAATGGAGTTGTAGAGCATATGAATCGGACCATTCAGGATAAGGTCCGTACTATGCTGTCTCATGCTGGTCTTTGGGGGGGAGAGTCGCTCAGGAAGAGTGGTCGGGCAAGCCACCTTCATATTCTCATCTGAGAGTGTTTGGTTTGCGAGGCCTTTGTGCATGTCCGTAAGGAGGAACGCAGCAAACTTCAGCCAAAGTCCTGCAAATGCATTTTCCTAGAATATGGTGATGAGGGTGAAATGGGGTACATGTTATGGGATCCCGAGAAAAAGAAAATAGTACGCAGCAATGATGTAAACTTCCGTGAAGATCGCATGCATAAGCAGCCCGAAAAGACAGAGGAGGTTAGAAGGGTTGTTTTCAGGGAAGATATACCTATTGGACAGCAGATTGTGCCCAGTATAGATAGCAGCAAATACCTGCTATAAATGACCCTAAAAATGCAGGGAATGATGTTGAAAATGGTCGGCAAGGTATTGCCCATGATGCCCCACAGTCTCAGCATGCTGAAATTTTAGGACAACAAGCTGTAAATGCAGATTTGCAGGCCCCACAGCCCGCAAAATGTTGAACCTTCGCTTCGCAGGTCGACCTGACATTCAAAACCACCTGATAGGTTTGTTCTTGGTGCTCAGTATGCTGCTGATTATGTCATGGTAAATGACTGTGGTGAGCCGTCATGCTTTAAGGAAGCAATGACTAGACAGGATAGCAAGAAGTGGTTCAAAGCTATGCTGTCAGAGAGATGGAATCTCTTGAAAAGAATGGTACTTGGTATTTGGTGCATCTGCCTAAAGGGCAGAAGATTCTTCCATGCAAGTGGGTTTATAAGATGAAAGTCACTTTTGGTTCCTCGCCAAAGTACAAAGCACGGCTGGTTGCAAAGGCAGGAACATGGGATTGACTTTGATGAGATCTTCTCTCCTGTAGTCAAGATGACTACTTTGAGAACCATCTTGGGCTTGGTTGAAGCCGAGGATATGGAACTCATCCAGATGGATGTAAAGACTGCATTCTTACATGGTGATCTACATGAGGACATATATATGCAGTAGCGTGAGGGTTTTGTGGCAAAGGGCAAAGAGCAGATGGTATGTAAACTCAAGAGGAGTTTGTATGGGCTGAAACAAGCACCTCGAGAATGGTATCACAGTTTGATACATTCATGCAGTCTCAGGGCTTTCACAGGAGTGGATCACTGCTTATACACCAAGAAGATAGTAGATGGCAGCCTGATTATCTTGGTCTTGTATGTGGATGACATGCTGATTGCAGGCAAGGATGTTCATGCCTTGGACTCTTTGAAGCAAAGTCTACATGGCAACTTTGACATGAAGGATCTTGGTGATGCAAATCATATTCTTGGGATGCGGATACTCAAGGATAGACCAAAGGGGCTTCTCTATCTGTCCTCCTAGAAGGAGTATGTATCCAAGGTTTTGTAGCGTTTCCATACGTAGGGGGGGAAAGCGATTGGGGTTCCATTGCCTCCATATGTGAAACTTAGTGCAGAGGACAACCCTACATCTGATAAGAAGGCTGAAATGGCCAAGATTCCATATGCTTCAGCTGTTGGTAGTTTGATGTGTGCTATGGTTGCTACACGTCTTGACATTGCCTTTGCAGTGGGAGTGGTTATTTGGCCGGTACATGGCAAACCCTGGCAAGAAGCACTGGGAAGCAGTGAAAGGTACTCAAAGGCACAAAGGATTTGTGCATCTACTTTGGTAAGCAGAAGGCATCCGTCATTGGCTTTATGAATGCAGACTATGCTGGACATGCGGAATGTAGGAAGTCCACCTCAAGGTATGTATTTACCTTCACGAGGGGATCAGTCTCTTGGATATCCAGGTTGCAAAAGTGTGTTGCACTATCTACTACAGAGGTAGAGTATGTGGCTGCCACTAAGGCATGCAAAGAGGCCTTATGGCTGTCACGTTTGATTACTGAGCTTGGTATTACTGAGGTTCCTATCCTCCACTGTGATAGTCAGATGCTATCATGTTAGCACGGAACCCTGTCTTTCATGCAAAGACAAAGCACATACAGGTGAAGTATCATTTCATCAGGGAGGTACTTGACAGCAAGAGCATTGAGCTGGTCAAGGTACACACTGATGATAACCCTGCAGACCTTCTCACGAAGGGTCTTCCAACAGAGCGGTTTGCCCATTGCCGCCGCAACAGATGATGGGGATTGGATAGGTATAGTCTCTTCAACTTTGTACATACTTAGACTTAGCTGATTCTTTTTCTTCTACCTTTGGGCACATTGCCTTTAGGGGGAAGGTTGTTGGAAATAAAGGGTAATGTACCTGACCACTGGGCCTGCCCGCCCGGCATTGTACTCTATGTACTATATACCTATCCAAAAAACCAAAAAGAGGTACACTATTGTACCCACACATTGTGTCATTGTCTCTCTCTCTCTCTCTCTCTCACTTGCATAGCATCCACCATTAAAGCTCCGTTCTCTCTTAGATCCACACACTTCACTAATCCAGCCACCACTTCATCTTCTAAAATCCATATATCTACATCATCTCCACACGCAACTCGATCTGTCTACATTAGCTTCACATGCACCTCTGCTTGTTAACATCAGCTTTGCGTGCCACTCTGGCTATTTACATTAGCTCCACATGCCTCTTTCGAGATGATTGGTGCTTTGCTTTAGTTGGCATTTGAGATTAAGCATATTAGCATTAGCATCAAGGTACAATACAAACACTGAATGAATTAGACAACCTACTATTGATGATTGACAACCTCTACTGACAATCAGATGACCTACTGCTCTGATGGTCGACAACCAGCTACTTACTAGCAATCCAATGACCTACTGCTGACATTCGATGACCTGCTTTGATGGTCGACAACCTGCTGCTTGTTGATAATACAATGACCTACTGTTGACATTTGACGACGTGCTCTGCGTTGATAGTCAAGGACTTGCTACTGACTGCCAATGACCTACCTGCTTTGCTCTGACCTACCTGCTTTGCTCTGCTAATAGTCAACAACTTGCTATTGATTGCCAATGACCTACCTACTCTGTTGTGACAGACGCCACTTGTTGCCACATCTATTGTTAACTTTCTTGGTTGAGTTTATTTATTTTTGGCCAGGTTTACCACATCAACTGACAAAATCCAAATGTGGAATCAAAATGCTGAATCAGATATCTAAATCAGGTGTTTGAATCAACTTTGCAGAGTCAGCTATCTACATCAGCTGTCCGAATCAGCCCTCAGAGTCAGTTATTTATAGCTGGCTAAATAAGCTCTCGGATTTAGCTGTCTGAATCAACTATCTAAGTTATCTCTCAGACTTAGCTTATCAGATTCAGCCATTGAATCAGTTGTCAAAGTGAGAATCAGCTATCGGAGTCAACTTTCTTAATTAGCTGTCAGAGTCAGAATTAGCTATTGGAATTAGATTTTTTTCCACATTTATTCTCATGCATATCTAATTCTGGGAGGGCTCATTACTTAAAACATTTGGAATTAATCTTTACATTAATCATTTACTTCTTATAAAGGGGCTAGACATTGCCTCTCTCTGAGAGGTAAGATCTTCCCTAATGGCTACCAAGATAGATAAATTTGAAGGAACAAGCTTTTATACATGGCAAACTAGGATCAAATTTATAGTAATGAGAAAAGGATTGTGGTAATGGGAAGGAGAAAAAGCCTAACACTAGGACGGGAGAAGCATTATGGGTTAGTAAGGATAAAAAATCTCTTGCTATCATAGCTTTGGGATTATAAGTGATCAGTTTATCCATCACATAGATGGAAGAAGCACTTCAAATGAAGCTTGGGAAGAGTTGGACACATTGTTTGGTACTTAAGCTAAGAGCTCCAAGATCAGCCTTCTAGTTTAATTCTTTGAACTTAAGTTAAATAGGGGAGAACCTCTTGCCTCTTAGCTAAATTTGATGAGAAGCCTAACCACACAACTTGTAGGGATTAACTTAAATATGGAAGAAGATGTATGCATTGTATTATTGTTAAAAAGTTTGCCCCATGAGGACTATGGCAACGTAGTCACTACCCTCACCAACTTGCCTTCTCCAACACTAGTAGTTGACATCACTATAGCTCTTTTAGAAGAGGAAAAGAAGATCAAAAGGCAAAACACCTTGTCTACATTCCAAGATGAAGCCTACTTTAGTGGTTCAATTAAGAAAAAGGGTTCTTTCAAAACAAATCATGTGATTTCTGTGGAAAACCTAATTATCTTGTGAAAGATTGTTTTTATAGGAATAAGGCTCAAAAGGCCTATCTTGTAGAAGGAGATTCAAGTGAAGAAGGAGTCCAACAAGAAGAGGTCTCATATGAGGCCAACTATGTTGATGATTGGGCCTTATAGATCAACAAGGGCCAGTACCACCTGTTGGCTACTTCTAGATTCTAAGCATAAATGTATGCATTATAAGCATAACTAGCCACTCACATGGTTATACTAGAATGGTTATTGTTGTAACTAGAATTGTAAACCCAAAAGAGGTCATCATAACTAACATCATAAACCTAACTAGGAGATCCTAATGGGTTTAACATTGCCATCATAACATCATCATTGTTGCCATGAATATTTTGTTGAGGGAGGGTGTTAAAATATGCACCAAAATACTCATGTATTTAGCCTTAGGGGATGATGGGGCATATGTTCTAGACTTGATCAAAGGTTACTTATATTCATTGGCTCAGTAGAATGTCATTTACTAGATAATCTCTACTTTTGCAAGTGGTCAAACTTGTTTTGCCAATCAGCCCACCTTGTATCTAAGAAAGCTAGTATCATGGGAGTGAAAATAGTGGAGTATGGAGAGATTCAAGGAGGAATCTATGGGAGAGGATCATGGAGATATTTGTGGATCTAATTAGTAGCTAATCTTGATTAGCTCATTGTAATCATTTTTTAACTTGCTTATTTAAAGCGACACACTAATACAAGAGATACACTCTCATTCTCCACCATTACCTTGTCATGATGCTAAATCTCATGTATTTAAGCTAATATCATTTTACTTAACACTAATCTCTCATCATTATGCTTACCCATGTTTCTCATTGATCATTATGATCCACCATGAATGCAACAACAACACATTGAAAATTGGGCCTTTGGCATATACACTGCACACAAATGTGGTCCGATGGTGACCAAACTTTTTAAGAGTGAGGGTGGGGTCTTCCATGTAAACACTTGAAAATTTTGGTCACCCCATCGGACCACATTTGTGTGCAATGTGCATGTTGGATGCCTAATTTTCAATGGAAGCCCATTCCAAATTGGGTCTCTCCAATGCACATTGCACACAAATGTGGTATGATGGTGACCAAACATTTCAAGAGTGACGACGACCAAACATTACAAGAGTGATGGTGACCAAACATTGCAAGAGTGATGGTGACCAAAATTTGCAAGTTTGGACCACATTTGTGTGCAATGTGCATGCCAAAGGCCTAATTTTCAATGTGTTGTGGCCCTAGAGAGCCCATTGAAAATTGGGCCTTTACCATGCCTGGGTGTATTGCACAGTGTACAAAGTAGCCACAAATGCAACACCCTTCAGTTTAACCTATGGTACTAAAGCTATCATGCTTATGGAATTCTTGGTACCCAACTTAAGGGTAGCGGTACAAGAAAAACTCACAAGAAATCTCGTGAGCTTTCGACTTTTGAAACTTGAAAGGCTTGATGAAGCACGCCTCATAGCTATGTACGGCATGAACGGGTCACGTGCATCCTGCACTTGGATGCCACATACATATCTGAACAAGAAGGTGCAGGACCTGGGGTGGAAATTGGTCCCATGCGAGCCCAGTCCGGGACGAGTTAGCCGGGGTTTCACTCTATGTGTCCGAGGTCAGGCGTACATTGTCTTGCACATAAAGCAGTGACAATCCATAATGCGAGTCTCCCTTTAGAATGATGCTAGGTGATCTGCGTATCCTGGTCTGCAAGATCGGGTGTCGGACATCTGTAGATGCATGTAGGAGGTTTGCATGTAGAGAAGGGGCCAACCCAAGGCAAAGCCTAAGGATCTTTTTGTGGGCATGGAAGAGGTGTAGAACCACCCCCAAGTGGCAACGAGGGCCCCAGGCTATGCCTAGTAGACTTGGCTTAGGCTGGGAGGGTAGTCAGCCAGCCCCCCTAGGGGCTCTAGTCAGGTAGTCGACAAGGCCCCAGGCCCTAGATAACCTATCAGCTAGGTGTGGGGAACCCCACACAGCATGCATAGGGGCTACCTAGCAATCTAGATGGTGAGCATATTGCCTAGCCCTTGCATAGGTATGAAGTGATTGGTTTAACTATCATTTAATGCTATTTTAGCAAGTTGTGAGGTTATATTTAGCAAGCTGACTTCTATAATCTAGTCGACAAGGGGTGTTTAAAGCCCAGCCATAAATCAATAAATTCATCTCATTATTCACGACTGGTTTCTGCATTCTAAGGGCAAGGATAGCGAAGGGGAAAGCTCCAAACAAGGTGAAAGTGTAGGTCAAGATTTTATCTTTATTTTTGGATTTACATCATTCTGATAAAGAAAATACACCATTTGTTGTGGGGGTCCTATAGAGGGTATTTGGGACCCAATACTGTGTCCTCTTCTCCCCCCCCCCCTCTCTCTCTCTCTCTCTCTCTCTCTCTCTCTCTCTATTTTTCTGCACATCTACTTCAGTTTTGTGTGTTATATTTGTCATGAAGAATTCTGAGCATTGAAGTTACCGATTTGACCATGAAGCTTCCACATGTTAAATTGCTATCAGAGCCTTCTTTTTAAGTGTGAAGATTCAACCAAAAAAACCATAAAAAAAGAAAGATTTTTTTTTCCTCGCTTGTGTGGTTAGTTTCTAGACTCCGGTGGACCACCCCTTTTGGTGTGACTCCTGTCCTTTGAAGGACGGTTGGTTTTCAGTCTCCCACATGCATAGTGGATGGTCAAATTGCACTTCAGAAACAAAGTGCATTTTCCTGCTATGGTGAGCTACACCAAAGAGAGCGAATGACAAACTTTAGAATAGAGTGCACTAGGCAGTCTGTCTAGGGCGGCCAACGTGAGTGTATAGGAGATGTTCCAGCAGATGATGTGAGCAATCGCAGAATAGGGTACCAAATTGGAAAAGCACAAGGCACAGATCTTGGCCCTAGAATAGTGCACCCATTCTCTAGCCCCTCTTTTTCCATCTCCTCGTCCCTCTCCTTATGCTTCCTAGATTCGAGATCCTCTACAACATGACGCTTGCGCAGAGTGGTGAAATAAAGCACAATGGCGACGGAAAGCCTAAGACTTCCAAGCCTGCCACTCCCAAGGCAACTACCTTGTTAAGATATCAAGCTCATCTATAGTGAGGCGGTGGACACTGATGACCCGCCTGGGGGATAGGCCCCACAGTTACACCACTGGCATGGTTGGTGAGATCATGGGTGATATGCGGCCGGTGGGATGACAGGCTGTGTGACAGCCATTCTAGAGACTGGCATAGTTATAGCGCCAGCTCATTTACTTGGGTTCACACTATAGAGAACCCTAGTATGTATTTTGGTTGAGTACCTTTTAATATGTGTGTACTCTTATCTTTGTATATGGTGTGTTGAGTGTTGTGTGAAGAAGAAGAAGATTTTTAGCCTCTCACCTTGTGTGTTCTCTATTAGGGTTTTGTGAGTGTGTGTGTGCAAGAGCTCAAGCTCTCTTCTCCCCTGCATCTTTTCATGGTATTAGAGCCTGGTTCATGCTAGGGCTGAGCTGCAAGTAAGAGAAGCACAGGAAGCGGTACGAGGGTAAGAGCTTCAACTACTCTTCCCTATTTGTGTTGGTGACTACACCCTTGTCGGGAGCTCTACGGGAGGCATCGACAAATGATCTCTGATTGAGGAGATTTCTTTGTGGGAGTAAAGCTATAGGGCAACTATTCTGTCCTATGGGATGATAGTTTTTTGGACCGAAAACGCGTTTCGAGCGCGTCAGGACCTCCATTTTTCAGAAAGCAGGGGATTTCGAGCACTACGGGTAAGTCATCGATTCTCTGCAGAACTCTGTTTTAAGAACTGCAAGAAGACAGATTGGCTGTGCAGACACTGTGTGTGCTGCAAGGAGGTCAACAGTTGCCATTGGGTATATGTATGCACATTGAGGTCACTGGTTGTGACATTTGAGTGTAGTACAGTACTGCAGGAAATACAACAATTTGTGCAGGACAAACCAAAGTGCTGTTTCTGGTAAATTTGTGTGTCTGGCAAGATGTCAAATGATGGCATAAACCAGATTGTTGCTGAGAAGCTTGATAAGAACAACTTCCATGCTTGGAGGTTCACGTTGACGAATTTCTTGATGGAAAAGGGTTATGTTGGGACTACATAGAAGGTGAGCATGAAGAGGCACCGGAGATACCGGAGATCAATCCGACTGCTGCAGATGTGAAAGAGGTTAAGGATTGGAACCAAGGAGCCATAAAAGTTATATATTGGCTCTCTATCAGTATACAGGATACCATGATTGGGCACATACAGGATGCCAAGTCCCCCAAGGAGGCGTGAGACACCTTGGTAAAACTCTATGAAATAAATACCAAGGCACAAAAGATACAGTTGAAGAATGAACTTCATTCTGTGGAGAAAAAGAGTATGTCTATGAATGACTATGCATTGAAGATAAAGGGTATTGTGAAATCCCTTGCATCTATTGGTGTTTCAGTAGATGATGATGATAAGGTGGAAGTCTGTCTATGTGGTCTTGGGCCACAATACAAGGCGTTCAAGATGTCTATTTAGACTTGGGAAAACATTCCCAATTTTATAGATTTGGTGTCTATGTTGATTATAGAAGAGAAGAGCTTGGGTGAAGACCAACAGTCCTCACAAAACAAAAAAAGTTCAGAGCAATAGGCCTTCTACACAAGTTCAAGAAGAGGACGAGGTAGAGGAGGCCGTGGACGTGGTCAAGGAGGTGGCCGAATAGGTAATCAGAATTATGGCCAGCAGTAACAACAACAACACGCAGGTGGAAGAGGCCAATTGAGAGGCAAGGGGAGTCAAAGAGGTCGTGGAAATTGGCAAAGGCAGTATAATGATACACGTGGATGCTTTTATTATGGTAAGCCTGGACATGTGTAGGTAGATTGTTATAAGAAGCAGGCTGACATGCAAAATGGAAAATCGCAGCAAAATAACTATGCATCCTCGAGCAGAAATAATGAGGATGATGAAAGGTTGTTTGTTATGCAGCATGTCGTTAATGCCATGTCTGAAAATGTAGAAGCAGCACATAAAGATGATGTATGGTACGTTGATTCAGGTGCTTCAAACCACATGACAAGTCATGGGGAGTGGTTCAAGGAGATGAAAAACCTTAAAAGACCAGGTTTTGTGGAAATAGGGGATGACACTGCTCATCCAATTGCCCATGTTGGAAATGTGCCATTGTCTATGCAGGATGGCAAAGTGAAGTACCTTGCAGATGTACTTCATGTTTCGAACATAACAAAGAATCTGGTTTCAATTGGCCAGATGATTGAGGAGGGTTTGGAGGCTCAGTTTAACCTTGATGGTTATTATGTTGAAGACTTTAAAGACAAGTGCAGGTTAGTTACAAAAGGTAACAGAGTGGGTAGAATGTTTACGTTGAATATAAACATGCCTGAAGTGAGTGCTACAATGTTTGCAAATGGTTCAGGAATTGTTGTAGACATAGACATTTGGCATAAAAGAATTGGACATGTGAATGTGCAGAGAATGAAGTCTATGCAGACTAAAGGAATTGTAACAGGGCTGCCAAAATTTAAAGTTGAAGGTATGTAGAGAATATGTGAAGCATGCCAATTTGGAAAGCAAACAAAGCATGTATTTTCACGTAACAGAAATGTGAGTAGAAATGCACTAGATGTTGTGCATTGACATGCATGGGGTCCTACGAAGACCATGTCTATGGGAGGCTGCAGGTATTATGTGATATTTATTGATGACCACACAAGGAAAGTGTAGGTATACTTCATGAAGGAGAAGGGTGAGGTCTTCACTCACTTTGAGAATTTCAGAGTTATGGTTGAAAAGCAAACAGGGAAATATGTAAAGTGCCTAAGGTCAGATGGAGGAGGGGGAGAGTACTTCTCCCCAATGAGTTCTCTGAATTTCTGAAGAAAAATGGTTGAAAAGCAAACATGGAAATATGTAAAGTGCCTAAGGTCAGATGGAGGAGGGGGAGAGTACTTCTCCAATGAGTTCTCTGAATTTCTGAAGAAAAATGGTATTCGGAGATAGTTTACATGCAGATACACTCCGCAGTAAAATGGAGTTGTTGGAGCGGAAAAACAGGCACATTGGCGCGAGCATTGATGGAAGAGAAGAATATGCCGCATAGCTATTGGGCTGAGGCTGTTTCTACAGCAGTCTATATCATGAATAGGACTCTAAGTGCAGCCATACATGATGTAACTCCAGAGGAGAGGTTTACTGGCAGAAAACCTGACCTGTCTCATCTGAAAGTCTTTGGATGCATTGCATATGTGCATGTGCTAGATGAGCTGAGAACTAAGCTGGATCCAAAGGCTGAAAAATGTGTGTTTATTGGATATTCCCTTGAGCAAAACAGATACAGGTGTTATAACCCTGCTACATGTGAGTTGAGGGTAAGCAGGGATGTTGTCTTTGAGATGAGATGAGCAACTGGTATGCTGCTGAAAAAGAAGCTGTTGGGGCTGATGTGAGTGGAAATGTGGTTGTACATAATGCAAGTCAACAATCACAGTCTTTAAGTGGACCAGGAGAGTCCTCATCTAGTGGTTCAGTTGATAGACCATGGAGTGGCAGGCTGCATCATAATACCAGTCGTGCAAATGTGATTAGTACATCACAAAAAGGCAAAGAGAAAGTGGTTGAGCCCCTTAGTATGCCTGACATTTTTGCAGGGCATTCTCATGTCGATGGAGAGTCTAGTGGCTCAGAGATGAGCCTTGATGAGGAGCTTGGGATCCCAGCTGTGAGAACACCTGGTGTAAAGAAGGCTATGGAAGCCATGAATGCAAAGCTACGAAGATTTGGGAGAGTGAAGAATCCTATGCACAGGTTTACCTATGATGGTTATGTGGCACATCACTACGCATACATGGCAAAGGTTGTGCAGGTTGTAGAGCCCACATGCATTGATGAGGCTATTGGAAATGTGTGTTGGGAGAAAGCTATGGATGAGGAGATGGATGCACTATATGGAAATGAGACTTGGGATTTAGTGCAATTTCCTGAAGGCAAGAAAGCCATTGGATGAAAGTGGGTGTACAAAGTAAAACATAACAGTGATGGAAGCATAAACAGGTATAAGGCTAGATTGGTAGCCAAAGGATATGCGCAGACATATGGCATTGATTATGAGGAAACTTTCAGCCTAGTTTCCAAGATGGCAACAGTGAGAGTTGTGATAGCAGTGGTGGTTGTGTCAAATAAATGGTCTTTACATCAGATGGATGTAAAGAATGCATTCTTGCATGGGGATTTGCAGGAAGAGGTGTATATGTTGCAGCCACCTGGTTATGAGGATGTGAGTCACCCCAAGTATGTTTGCAGGTTGAAGAGGTGTATATGTTGCAGCCACCTAGTTATGAGGATGTGAGTCACCCTGAGTATGTTTGCAGGTTGAAGAAAGCCTTGTATGGCTTAAAACAAGCACCAAGAGCATGGTCTGACAAGATTTCTAAATATCTTATCACTATTGGCTTTCATGTAGCCAATGCAGATTTCTCGCTGTATTCTCGCTGTATGTGAGACACGGTGATAGAGGGGTTGTGCTTGTTGTCATCTATGTAGATGACCTGATCATTACGGGGGACCATGATGCAGAGATCTTTGATGTAAAGATCTTGCTTAGACAAAAGTTTGAGATGAAGGATCTGGGGGAGCTTAGATATTTCTTGGGCATTGAGGTGATTAGGTCACCACATGGTATTGGATTATTGCAGAGATAATATGGCTTGGACATGTTGTCCAAGTATGGTATGACAGGCTGTAAGCCTATCTCAGTGCCATTGGATTAGAATGGCAAGTTGAGTGTAGATTCAGGAGAGATTTTGGAGGATCATACTATGTATAGGCGCATAGTAGGAAGCTTGATCTACATGACGATCACCAGAGGCCAGATTTGAGCTATGCTGTTGGATTGGTGAGTCAGTTTATGCAGGTTCTTCGGAAGCCACATTTGGATGCATTGAGACGCATACTGAGGTATGTGAGGTCTACTTTGCATTGTGGACTATTTTATGAAACTGGGACAAAGATATGTGTACATGGGTACACAGATGCTGATTGGGCTGGTAGTATCTCAGATAGAAGATTTACTAGTGGCTTCATGTTTTCTTTGGGGAGTGCTGCTGTGACTTGGAGCAGCAAAAAGCAACCTATGGTTGCTCTATCCAATACAGAGGCCGAGTACAGAGGTGCTGCTATAGCAGCATGTGAGGTAGCTTGGTTGAGAAAGCTACTTGCAGATTTGGATCTATTAGTGGATAGACAAGTTGTCATTTTCTGTGACAACATTAGCAGTATACAGTTGGCCAAGAACCCAGTTTTTCATGCTCGCACGAAGCATATAGAGGTCCACTACCATTTTGTCAGAGAGGGTCTTGGCTGGAGACGACCTTGTTTATGTCAGCACACAGGATCACGTAGCAGACATCTTCACCAAAGCATTGGGTATAGAGAAGCTCCGCAGATTCAGGGCTTCGCTTGGTGTACATGAGATGGAGTTGAGCTCGAGGGGGAGTGTTGAGATATCGAGCTCATCTAGTGAGGCGGTGGACACTGAGATGACCTGCTTGGCGGATAGGCCCCACACTTACACCACTGGCATGGTTGGTGAGATCATGGGTGATATGTGGCCGGTGGGATGACAGGCTGTGTGATAGCCATTCTAGAGACTGGCATAGTTATAGCGCCAGCTCATTTACTTGGGTTCACACTATAAAGAACCCTAGTATGTATTTTGGTTGAGTACCTTTTCATATGTGTGTACTCTTATCTTTGTATATGGTGTGTTGAGTGAAGAAGAAGAAGAAGAAGATTTTCAGCCTCTCACCTAGTATGTATTTTGGTTGAGTACCTTTTCATATGTGTGTACTCTTATCTTTGTATATGGTGTGTTGAGTGTTGTGTGAAGAAGAAGAAGATTTTCAGCCTCTCACCTTGTGTGTTCTCTATTAGGGTTTTGTGAGTGTGTGTGTGCTTGCAAGAGCTCAAGCTCTCTTCTCCCCTGCATATTTTCATACCTTAGGGGTAAAATGCTAGATCTAGGTGGGGTCTTCCCTAGGACAGTAGAGTCTTTGGCTCCAAGATCTCAACTAATGTACCCAAGCTTACTCCAGACCAAAAAGCTCAGGCAGGCAAGACCAGTGAGTGATGAGGAGATAGCTCAGTACAAGAAGGAGTGTAGGTGTTTCTTTTGTCATACAAAAGGAAACACTTATAGGGAGTTCCCTAAGAAGACCACCACTCCACAGACAACCACCCCAGCCTCCATGACTTCCATGGTGAGCCGCCCAGCTCCCACACAGACCTTAGTAGTTGTCCCTAGTTCTTCAAATCCCATTGCTTTAGTTGGTGCAATCATTTGAAGATAAGGAGAAGGTTTGACAGTGGGCAACATGGAGGATGTGGTCACAAAACAGGCTACTTGGTGATCCCGTTTTGTCCTGACTTCGATGGACAAGAAAGTAGAGGGTTTTAGCATAGGCATGAAAACAATCATCAAGTTTGAAGCACAGAGTGCTAAGTTAGACATTCAAGGCCTAGAGTTTGTGCGTGATTTTATGGTTGCCCCTCTTGTAGGAGCAGACATAATTTTGGGAATTCAGTGGTTTCACAAGTTCCAGCTAGATATTGATTGGGATAGGCACGCTTTCGAGATTAGCTGGAATGTGTCCAAAGACCTAGTGACCATTAAGTGTGAGTGAGGAATCTGGAACTTTCCTCTCATAAGCCATTTATAGGCTAAATAAGAAATCAAGCAAGGTGCACAATGTGCAATGATATACATCCAAACTGCCCAGACAGTGGCTAGTGCTTCAGAGAAGTACCAGGTACTTCGTGACAAGTTCTAAAAGATTTTTCTTTGGGACAATCTCCCTCCCCTAGCGCCCCCGTCTATACTGGAGGACCACAAAATAGACCTCCTCTTAGGCTTGGATCCCCCGAGCAAGTTTCCATACCGCTTGTCCAAGGCAATGGAATCGGAGTTGGACCGCCAACTCTAAGAACTGTTGCAATCTGGCTTCATACAGCCCAGTGTGCTACCTTTTGCAGCACCGATCCTGTTTCTCAAGAAGAAGGATGGGCCTTCTTAATTGTGTGTTGATTATCGTGCACTCAATAAGCTGACTATCAAGAGTAAGTTCCAGATGCCTCGAATAGATTACATTCTTGAGAGGCTGAATGGGACCAAGGTGTTCTCAAAATTGGACTTGAAGAGTGGGTGCGATTGGGTGAGGATTATTGAGGGGGGACATCCCCAAGACAACCTTTTGTATAGAACGGGCTCACTATGAATTTGTGGTCATGCCTATTGGCTTGAAAAAGCCACATTCAACCGCATGAAATGTGTGTGTTCAGGGACTTAATAGGGAAGTGTGTGTTCATATTTCTAAATGATATACTAGTATTTTTAGCTATCGTTGAGAGAAACATGACATTGATGTGGAGAAAGTCCTAAAGTTGCTGGAAAGTAATGAGTTCTATGTCAATGAGAAGAAGTTAGAATTTTATTTGTTAGAGGTTCACTACCTTGGATACATTATTAGTGCCAAGGGAATTTGACTTGATCTAGCTAAGGTGGCCAAGATTGTCAATTGGGAGGTACCACAAACTACTTATGACATCAGATCCTTTGTGGGTATATGCCAGGCATACTCCACCCACATAGAAAATCTCTTTGACCTCTCGACAGATCTTATCGATCTGCTAAAGGGTGTCAAGACTAGAAGGCAGTGATCCATGAGCGTTAGAGGCATTCAAGAACCTCAAGGTGGCTTTGTCACAAAAGAGCCTTGTCTAGCTCTTGCCTCGTGGGACGAGCCATTCCACGAGATCACCAATGCAAGTATTTTGAAAAGAATTACTCGGTCTACGATTAGGAAATCCTAGCAGTTATTCAGATCTTGAAACATTGGAAGCATTTCCTTTCTGGCCGAGAATTTGAGATTCACACTGACCATTAGGCATTACTGTGGATTCAGACATCTGGATTCAGACAATGCCAAGTGCATAGTGGAATGATCGTCAGCACCGTTGGAGCCAGATCTTCCAGCAATTTGGTGGTCTGATCGAGTACCTTCTAGGAAAGGCCAACCTAATGGCCGATGCTTTGAGTAGGAAGGGACAAGTGACATTTATTCAGACCACTAGACTTAACCTCGTTGGTATGGGACTAGATGATATGAAGCACACGTACACGCGGATTCTTAGAAATTTGGTACATAGTGGGAACATGCATTGGATGCCACAAGCCCATGCCACTTTTTGATATGTGATGGTTGGATTTTCTACAAAGGCCGACTTTGTGTCATGAAGTCGTTCAGGGAAGCTGTTCTCCATGATGCCCATGATGCCATCAAACTGGTGGTCATCGATGCATGAATTAGATTTTGGAGAAGTTAGAGAGGCAATATTATTGGCCAAGAATGAGTCGAGATGTGTTTGAACATGTGCAATAGTGTGACGTTTGTCAGAAAGTGAAAGCTCCTCGAGGGAAGAAGATAGGGTTGTTATTACAGCCTTTACAATTTCCCGAAGGACCTTTCTAAGATATATCGATGGAATTTGTCACACGAATTCGCCTCCCAGTCCATTTAAGTGTAATACTTTTCTTGACAATAGTAGTTGATATATTTAGAAAATTTATTATGCTTATCCCATGTAGGGCCAATGTGACTACCAAAGATGTTGCCCATTGTTCATTTAGCATTGGTACCTAATTGGTGGGATTCCTAGGACCATAGTGTCAGACCAAGATACCAAGTTTACCAGTCATTTTTGGAGGGCATTGTTTGATAACTTTGGTATTAAATTGAATTTTTCCAGTGCATTTCACCCAGAGACTGGTGGTGGCTAGTTAGAAATCTACAACCAGTTGGCCTTTGATGTGCTGAAGTGTTTATGTCCACGATTAGCAAGGTAAGTGGGAATCGTATTTCCCTTTAGTTCAAGATATTTTGAATGATTCCTTTTCTTCAACTACTATTGGCAGGACTCCATATGAAGCAATGTTTGGAAGACCATTCCAGTCGCTATTGACCAGAACACCTCATCTTTAGTACCTGAAGGCAAACAGAATGATGGAGTCTTACTAGGAAATTTTAGAGTCAGTGAAGGATAGGTTAGCTAAAGCGCAGGAGGTCTACACCTGACAAGCCAACAAAAAGACCAAGGGATGTGAAGTTCTCAGAAGGAGATTGGGTTTATCTTTGGATCATGAAGCAAAGACTAAAACATGTGGGCAAGCAATGCCCAAATTTATCATTCAAGAGCTTCGGACCTTTTCACATCCAGAGAAAGATCAATGATGTTGAAGCTACCTCTGAGCTAGACTACACATGATGTGGTCCATGCAAATTGGCTAAAACCATATGCAGGTCCAAGCCCTTTAGAAGTCAAAGACAAAGCAGAACCAGATATAGTTGATGAAGCTAAAGTGGTGGTTCTAGAATAGATTTGCACCACTTCAAGCATGGCTCACGTCAAAGACAAAGACAGTTCCTCACAAAGTTTTCGGACCAAGGGACCCACGAATTGATATGGCTTGACAAAGAGTTCTTCGACGACTATCTGACTTTATTGATGGAATATTTGGAGGCTATGCAGCTTCCATCAAGTTAAGTAGAATAGGATGTCATGTGCATCCTACACTTGGATGCCTTGTAGACATATCTGAACAAGAAGATGCAAGATGTGGAGTGGAAATTGGTCCCATGTGAGCCCACCAGTCCAGGATAAGTTAGCCAGAGTTCCACTCTATGCATCCGAAGTTAGGTGTGCATTGTCCACAACACATGAAGCAATGCTAGTCCATTACTGTGAGTCTCCCTCTGGAATGATGTCAGGGGATCTAAGTATCTGGTATGCCGACCGAGTGGACATCTATAGATGCATGTAGAGAAGGGGCCAGCCCATAGGGCTACCATAGGTTAGAGCCTAAAGATCTTGTTGTGGAATGGGGGAGATGTTGAACCACCCCCAAGGGGCCAAGACGACCCTAGACTCTATCCACCATCCTTGGCTTGGGTTGGGAGGGCTTTTGGCCAGCCCTAGGGGCTCTAGCAAGGCAGCCACCGTGTCGATAGGGCCTAGGCCCTAGACAACTTGTTGGCTAGGTGTGGGGTAGCCCACACAACATGCATATAGGGGCATCCCACACAACATGCATAGGGGCTTCCCATCAGTCCAGATGGTGAGCATTGGAATGGTTTCATCAAATAAATAAGGATTTTTATGTTGATTGGGTTAAACATTTGATGTCTTTCCATCACAAAGGAAACCTTGTTACTCTTAAGGGAAACATTGTTGTACCCAATGAAACTTTTATTAATGAGCTTAAGTTAATGGAAAAAAAATAACTATGAACTTTTCTAATTAGTTATGGATCGAGTGTCTTCATGTGTTCATTTTGATGTAAATATTATTTCTTTGGATAATTGGGAAAGTAAAGTGTTAAACTCCATTAAGAGCAAATTTCAGGATGTATTTCCTGATGAGTTACCTCACGGATTACCTCCTAAACGAGAGGTGGACCATAAAATTGAGCTAGTGTCGAGTGCAGAACCTGTTAGTATTCCTCTATATTGGCTTAGCCAGACTGAGGAAGCCGAGGTAGCAAAGCAACTAGCTAAATACTTGAGGATGGGTTAGATTAGACCAAGTAAGTCTCCTTGGGGTGCACGAGTTCTCCTAGTTAAGAATAAAGATCAAGGTACCTAGCAGATGTGTATTGATTACAAACGTCTTAACAAGGTTACAATTAAGAACAAATACCCATTGCCTAGATCAGACAATCTTATTGATAGGTTGCAAGGAGCTAAGTATTTCACAAAGTTTGATTTACGAACCGGTAATCATCAGATCCGTATTGCAAAGGAAGATGTTCCTAAAACTGCTTTTAGGACATGTTATGGCCATTATGAATTTTTAGTGTTACCTTTTGGTCTCACTAATGCACCAGCAACTTTCCAACAGATCATGAATGATATATTTCAAGATCTATTAGGAAAATTCGTGATGGTTTTCTTAGATGATATTTTGATATACAGTAAAACTTTGGCTAAGCAGCATGAGGATTATCTTAAAGAGGTTCTAGGACAGCTTAGGAAGGAGAAATTGTATTGTAAGTTATCTAAGTGTGATTTCTTCAAAAAGGAATTGTTATACTTGGGTCATAAGAGCTCTCGAGATGGCTTAAGTATGGATTTGGATCGGATCCAAAAGGTTTTGGAATGGCCAGTTCCGCGTACGGTCAAATAGTTAAGATCTTTCTTAGGTTTTGTGGTATTTCTTCGAAAATCTGTCAAGGATTATTGGAAGTTGATAATGCCTTTTACCAACCTTCTTACCAACCTTCTTAAGGGTAAAAATAAGAAGTCTAATTCTCCGATATTAAGTGGAATGAGAAGCTATAGGAAACTTTCAATAATTTGAAATATAAAGTTCGAGATGCTCCTGTGTTAGCCTTACTAGATCCTAGCAAGCCTTACATTGTTGAGACTAATGCTAGTGATTTTCCGGTAGGCGTAGCTTTGTTCTAGGATGGGAAGCCTGTGATCTTCGAGAGTAAGAAACTCAACGATGCACAGACTAGGTACCCAGTTCAGGAGAAAGAGTTATATGCAATCATTTATGCTTGAAAGACATGGAGACAGTATCTCTATGGGTCTCAGTTTATGGTCTTGATAGATCATTAGTCGTTGCAGTTCATTTGTGATCAATCGGACTTGAAAGGTAGAAAGGTCAAATGGGCTGAATAGTAATGTTAACCTACCTATGCAAAAAGGAATTAAGAAAAAAAAAACAAAATTAAGGTACAAATTAACAAAAAGAGTCTAGGTTTAAGCAAAAACCCTCGTGATTAGGGTCTTTAATCACCCAAATAACAAGTAATCCTACTCTAAACACAAAGCTATACATGAATCTTAACAAAAACATCAAAATACAACAAAAAACCAAAAAATTGCATGCCAAAGAGCCTACCTCACACTAGGCTATGGGAGCTCCGTCAGATTCGAATCCCCATAGCCCCGTCAGATTCGAATCAAAGATGGCGTAGACAAGTAGAACATGGCGCTCCTCGGGCAGCAGTGCCAAAAATGTTAAGGAAAGCCTACCCTAACTGTGTCGTTGAAAGTTGCCTATCCACCGAGCTTGAGCATGGCTCAAGAGCTCCACCGCCATCCTCCTGCACTTGTTGTCACACCGAGGTGGTTGCTCTAATCCAATGGGTAATGCAAGCTCTCTCGTGTGGAAGATCATGTGGGATCTCCACGGAAGAGGATCACGTTGGTTAGACTAATCATGAGAGAGAGAGAGAGAGAGAGAGGAAGCAAGAGGAAACAAGTGATTAGCACTAATCGCTCCCAGACCCTAACCCTAAGCACACCACACATGCTAGATTAGAGTTGCAAGAGAGAGGGAGAGAGAGACAACACTCCACTTCTATTGCACAAATGGGAGAATGAGTTATAAACAAGAGAAATTGGCTCTTATAGTTCCAAGCCTTTTCCCACTAGGCCACCTGAGAGTAAGTGACCGGGGTGCCCGAAACATAGTTACAAGGCCTTTCTCAATGGTTTAGCCAATTGACCAAGATCCTCTTGTCTGTCCTTTTAAGCTCGATACTTGGGAGCATCTTTAGGGTGTTTCCCTCATCAAATGACAAGATTTACAATATAGCACGAGCACCCATTAGTGTGCGGGCATAGTTGTCATAGGAATGTGTTAGCCAATATATGGTTAACAGTGGATTTTCATGTAGCTTGATCGAGTTACACAGAATATTTGAAATTATTTTTTCATTCGTTTCGTCAAGATTCACGCGTATTATTTGTCGGCTGGGTATCCATGTAGCTCGGTCGAGTTACATGGAAAAAATAATAATGATCTGTCATTGTCGAGATTTACACATGTTGCTCACCAGTTGGGTATCCATGTAACTCTATCGAGTTACGTGGAAAATCAAAAAATTAAAATTTGTGGATTTTCATGTAACTCGGTTGAGCTACATTAAAAAATTTTAATAAAAAATTATCCTTCGAGATGTGCATGCTTAATGTGCATGTATGCCATGGTATAAATATGTAACTCGATTGGATTACACATAGGTCATCCACGTATGTAACATATAACTCGATCGAGTTCCATGGTGAATGTCTAGTAACCAAGTCGACCCATAAAGGTGACACATACGTGGATTCAACCACATAACTCGGTCACGCTACATGTATGTCCACCTTGCACCTCGAACAAGCATATGTGGATGTCACTGTGTAACTCAATTGAGTTACATAGTGCGATGTGGATGTCTACCATGTAACTTGGTCGAGTTACATATGGTGGTCAGCATTATCCTATGTGGCAATATCAATAACTCATTCGAGTTACATCCCGGATCTCGACTAACTACCACTTGGGATGAGATTGGTTGTCTAACTCAATCAAGTTATGCCACTGTACTTCAAGAGTGTCCCATCCACACGAGATGGTCCCAAAGTGAGGACCCTTATCATATAACCACCCTTCAGTTGTGCTGACTGGTGGACAAGATTCCACTTGACATTGTTCAGTTGCTACTGGGGCTACTAGTGTGGGTCCACAACCTTGGACAATTCCACCCTAAAAGCATTTTTAAAAAAACATAAGTAGCCTTGTAAGGAGGCTCTAGGGTTCATAACCAATGTCTAACTAAGGTTAAGCCAAAAGCTAATGTTTGGGTAGGTTCATCACACAGACACCTACGCATTTGCACATTTGCACATTTGCACTCCATGTGGTCCAATGTATCCTATGTGCCATTGTACTTGTTCATCAATCTCTAAATTTGTTGAGATTTTAAATTGATTTGTTCGCAAGGTTCTCTAGGAGGAATAGGTATTTTCCCTGCCCTCAAACCTCGACCCATATCTTCCGAAAAAGCTATCATCTTTTAAGAGATTCTCGGATGGAATGTTGGTCCAAAACGAGACATTGGTGACCTAGAGGTACCACGCGGTTTTAAAAAATGTTTAGCACATGAGATGGAACAAATACAAGTCTTGGTTGAGATATGGCTAGCCATTCTTGGTGGAGGAACAACTGTACTACTCATGAGCATTCAAGCAATGTCCTCAAATTTATCCAATTTGAGGATGTAGAATACCTAAAAGTCCCAAAGGTTTGTCCCAAAATAGATGGAGCCTTAGCAAGGTTTCTCAAGAAATATAAGGGCTCATCATTTGAATGAGAAGTGTGGGGATGTCCTAAACTCACTTAGATGTTAGTAACAAGTCCTAGCATCATGGCTTAAAAGGTGGAAGCTTCTGTATGTGAGTAATCATCAGCCACATTTTGAGGTTAGAAGCAAGAGGATCAAGTGCCTGCTTTCCAAACTGACAGGCATCACAAACATGCATATTCCCATCATACTTGAATCTAGGCAGCCCACCAACAATGCCTCTTGCTTGCATGTTCTTTAACCTTTGTATGTTCACATGTCCAATCCTTTTATGCCACATGTCAATGTCCTGTACCACATTTCGGCTTTTAGAGAACATGGCTGATTTCAACTCAAGAATCGCAGCATCCAACTTAAATAACCTGCCTTCTTTCTTGCCTTTGGCAATGACTACATCCATTTTTGAAATCCTCAACGAAGCAACCATGCTCGTTTTTGAAACGAACCTGTAAACCCTGTTCCACCATTTGACCAACTGAGGCCAAAAACTTTTTGTAATAGAAGGCACATACAAGACATCTGCCAAACTTTTTGTAATAGAAGGCACATACAAGACATCTGCCATAGACTTTGTTTCACCATTGTGCATAACCAATGGTACACTTCCAACATGTGTGATAGCATGTTGGGTATCATCTCCTGTTTCCACATAGCCTTTCACATCCATAGGCTTCATATGCTCAAGCCATTCGCCATGACAAGTCATATGGTTTGATGCTCCAGAGTCTATATACCAAGTGCCATCAGTTTCACCATTTGTCATCATAGATCCCACAACATGTTTCATGGCAAACAAGTGATTTGCACTTCCATCATTACTACTTAATGCATAATTTCCACCACTTGCATAATTTCCACCATGTTGTGCGTAATGTCCACCATGTTGTGCTCTACCCTCTCTCAAATCATTTTGTTTGCGAAAACAATCACGTGCCATATGACCAAATTTCCCACAGTAATGGCATTCCACATTTTGCATAGATGTTTGTTGGCCTTGCCAACGTCCTCTACCACAAGGATTACCTCTGCCTCTCTGAGGTATATATCCACGACCACCTCTAGCACCATATGTAGGCTAAAAATTTTGTTGTGGTGACCTGTCCTGCCATCCACGACCATTACCACGGCCACGTGATGCAAATCTCCCCCTGCCTCTAAATCCCCTTTGTGAATAGAAAGCCTGATTTCTGCCATTATCATCATGGCTAGTAGATGCATCATGAAAAGAGTCACTGAGTTTGATTTCCTCAACAAGTAAGAGTGAAACCAACTCATCAAAATTTGGTAAACTTGTACTCCGAACCGAGATGGATGTATCAAAAGACTTATACTCCTTGCCAAGACCACGCAAGATAATGTCTACCAAATCATCATCAGGCATGAGGGCATTGATTGTTGCCAATGCATCTGCATACTTCTTTATCTCTTGTACATAATCATGGATGCTCCTTCCTTTCTGTTTCACATTATGAATTTGTTGTCACAAAACTGAGACTTCGAGCACTAGTCTCTGTATCAAACAGCTTTACCAATGTATCCCATGCATCCTTGGGATTCTTAGCATCATGTAAATGTATGAGTATAGCATCCGAGATACATATAGATAGATAATGCAAAACTTTGTATGCTCTTTTTGACCATTGCTTGTTGTGAGCTACAACCTGTGTTGCTGTGTAGGTTGTTGGGGTAGTTCTGGCTCTGGCTCCGCACCTGTAACAAGGTTCCAAAAACCTTTTCCCTTCAGAAAGCTTTTGATCCTGTACTTGCCTGGAAGTTCTTCCTATCCAACTTTTCACCCACAATTTATACCGAGTTGTCTCACATATTTGCTTAATGCAAATGCACCTTCTGCACACGTCCAAATCTGTAAACAAGCCTTCCTCAGCTCAACCACACTCTAATAAGTGTTCCAGATACTCCAAAGCACTCAACAAACTTCACTTTTGATGTAGAAAATCAAACTGATTGCATCCAAAAATGAACTGGCATACATAGTCCAAGGTACCCTGTTTTAGCGCACTTTCCAAGGCTTCAAATTGCAATGTAGTGGTTCAATCAAGTGTGGATAACTTGCATTGACACCTAAACAAGCTCAATGGTTCATATCAACACCAACCAAGGTGTGTACATACCAAATTTGTCAGATCCCCTTCTCTGTTTTGAGAAAAACCAGTAAAACCAGAAAAGACCAGTAGTAAAATGGCTCTAATTCCTTTGATTCTTGTCCAAATTGAGAGACTAGGCATTCATTAGCTTAGCATTGATGTCTACTAACTCCATGTAAAAGGAATTACACCAATTGTTTAAGATGAGAGAGTAATTAGCTAATTAATCACCCTCTATTTTACTAATCACAGTAGATAGCCTGTTTAATCAGCTCATTTCCAGCTCCATAATGCATAATTGCTTCAACCAATCATATAGAAACCTTCTCAAGTGTATATACCACACAGTTTCTAAGAGAATTTTGGAATTTGTCAACCACAAGACTTGATTTTTGGCCTCCACCTAGTAAAAAAGTGAAAAACTACTCTGTTTCTACATATCTGGCTACGCCGCCTGCTGTAGGGTTGATTTGAGGAGATTATAATGATAATTGATGGTACATTTAGATGCCCAACACACCTAGGCATGTGCCCAATCCATCAATGTAGTGATTTTTGCAAAAACCTCGCTTTAATTGCATCCACAATGAGCATCATTTCTCTGTTTTTGTGAAGGGTTCAAACCAGTGATTTTCCTCTCACATAAATACACCAATCTTGGCTCCAAATTCAATTTAGGGCTTGCACATGAGTTGCCAATACATTAATCCTTGTGACATACATGTTCCTTTGCTAGATTGCATCTATTTTCACAATACATCACCGCTTTCAAGCTCCAATGGAAAGCTTGCAAAAAACCAGAATTTTCTTTGCTTTGGGCAACCCTGATTTGTCTTGTTTGTGCTTGAATCACCTGCAAGTCCTTACCCGGTAGGCCAAGATCTCAGAACTGATAAAAATCGATGTGCTCCAAGCTTCACAGCATCAATGGCAAGCTTCATAGCTTTTCTTCACAGCTACTTCTCCCTCTTCTCTCACTCACTCATAAACCCTAATAGAGAGCACCAAGCTCTGCTACCATGATGAAAAACAGGTAGAGGGAGAGGAGACACACACACAGGAGCAAACCCTAACCATAGAGGGAAGCCATCTCCCAACTCACACAATGCATAAAGCCATAATCCATAATACACAACACACACTATGTGTTGTGTCCACACACAGCTAACCCTAGATAATGTCCACACACTATGACCAGCTGGACGCGGTCATTTATGTCTCACACATGCTGCTACCTAACATGCCAGCACATAGTGCAGCTGGCACAAGCTGACATCGATCTTGAATCTCAACAAGTATTATCCTCCTTACTAGACATCCGACATCAAAATTTGAAGTAAAAGGGGCAATGGCTATCGCAGTTTCCCAACTTGGAGAGAGTGAGAATTCTAGGAGAAGGTGTAAAGCCAAATCCAGTTAGTGACATCTCGAAATCATATCTTGAACTAGAAGCTTGTCAAACAAGCAAGCCACATTTAGCATACATATCAATCAAGGTGTTGCCAACAAGAGGGACTCTTTCCAGCAACCCTTTTCTTATGATTTTAGCATGTATTTCTTGGCCCTTGTCTATGGCTCCTATGATGCCAAAAGCTTTCATGATGTAAACAACCATCACAGCATTTACGGAGACACACTCAAGTTGCATCTTTTCAAAACACTCAAGTACTTCCTCACCATGCCTACATTCAGCATATCCTACTTGCAAGTGCTAGTTCTATGGCACACACACCATGTGTGTGCCATGGAGTGGCCACACTCTATGGCACGTGCACACATGGTGTGTGTGTGTGTGTGTGTGCACCATAACCAAGCAGCACGCTCGCCCTTTGTTGGCACACACCATGTGTGTGCCAAAAATTAGGCCGAAAACCCTCCTCACCAGGATGAAGTAGACACACTCTCCTCACTTGTGGTGCTTTCTAATGTAAGGCTGAGATCCCTCGTTATCGAGATGAAGTAGACACACCAACCTTGCATACACACACGTGCAAATGAGAAGGAATGGAGCATACTTGGAATGGAGTTGATGGACAAGAGGAAGATCCTTGCCAAGCTCATCTCGTTGCCGCGATGAAGGGACTCTCCTTGCCCAGATGAAGCAGAATGGGAGATCGAAGGGCACCTAAGAAGATGAAGGGGAACGGGCTTAAATAGAAAGGGGTTTGGAGGAAAATTACAGGGAATTGGGCACCTAATGTTTATTTGGTAACAAGTGCAAGTGGAAATGGAAAAGAGAGATTAAAGAGAATGCCAAAAGTACCTTTTTGGAATTTCCAAGATTTGATACCATAGATATAACATATAACGGCTAGAATATATGTCTTAAAATGGTTGGAAACAGCTTCTTGCATAGCACATATTTATTTGAGATCTCTTTTCAAATTCAAGAAATTGAGTCTTAAAATAAATCAAAGCAATGAATTGGAAAATCTAAACGTGAATTCAAGAGTGCGAGAGGAAAAATACGCATATAAGGTATTTGAATATTTTAAAAATAAAGATATATTTCTAATATCTTAAAATAAACAACTACTACATTACTTCTCACTATTTGCATTCTTTATAAATTTTTATTTTAAAAGAATTATAGCATTGATTGCACTGTTGAAGGGTAATAATAAATGATTACTTTGAAAACATGGCTAATTATTTCAAATATTTTTCCTTACGAGATTTCATTATGTGTTTAAGTGAAATAATATTATACATGGTCCATTGGGGCATTGGAATTACTTGTTTTGATTTAAGAAGATACCTCAAAAGTATCTATCAACCCCATTCTAAAATCCCTTGCTTCTATGATAGATGAAGCTACTATTTCTTGGACTGTAGGCAAGAGCACTCTTACCCGTCCAATCGAACTAAGTGATGGAAAACTATTAATAAGTCATTATTTCTTGTAGAGTATGTTGCCACCTACATATAGACTTGTTGCCATGCATGTTATTGTGCAACATGGTGTTGTCAAGATGACTGAACTAGAGATGCCATCTTAATGGGATGTTAACGAACATTGGCACCTCATGTAGATTCATGATAGTATAGCCTTGTCCATTTTGAAGAAGCCCATCATGTTGTAGATAGTGAAGATGAAAATGAAATCTAATGTGTCAAGGGAAGAATGAGAAGGCAGCATGTTGTAGATAGTGAAGATAAAAATAAAATACGGGTCGAGGGAAGAATGAGAGGGCAAGGTAGTGCTCGCATCAAAGTGATAGACTTACATAGCACTCCAAGGAGGTTAATAGAAAGTCTGCAAGATGAAGGTGAGATTAAAAAACAAACAACAGTCACCATAGGATAGTCAATCCACAAGGTCGTTGACTTATGGATGAAAACTATGGTTAATTTAGATGGCGATGATGAGAGGGCTAACATCTTAGTCAAACATGTGGTGCCATGGCTTCTACAAAATGCTAAAAGTAGTCGCCTAAAGTCTCTTATAACACAATGAAGTGGACCAATATTGCAGTCATAGAGCTATCCAAACAATATGATGGGAAAATTTGCTTTGAGTTACCTCCAACATTTGGGCTGGGTTCAGGATGCAGCAAGACTATGATGGTCATTTGTGGTCAAGGCCAAGGAAAACCAATATGTCGATGCAATGCACAATCAAACTCAATTTTTGTCTTGGATCTCTATAGTGTTAAAGAAATTCTTGTATTTTTCATAAAAATAACAAAAGGCTCAATGATACATATTTTCATGGCTTCTTAGTGTTTCCAGCAGAAGAAGAAAGGACACATATAACGTGTCATTACTGTAACAAGATTGTGCATTGTGTTTATACTTGCAAGTGTTCGGTCTATTATGTCATTCCAAATGATAATGCCATGATACATGAGGGTGAACACAATAATCCAATCCAACCTAGGACATCAAGGGTTACTATTGAGAGATTAAGGAAGCTAGTTAGGACTGTCATCAAGGAGAACAAAGGTACTGGACCAAGAAAAATATAGATGTTGGTGGCACGACAACTTTTGATGTGGACACTCTCACTATTGATCGTGTGGAAAATATGGGGGATATAGAGCTAAAGAACTTTCTCAAAGAGATGATACCTTTAGTACAAAAGCAAAGGTTGTAGCTCTCCCCTCATTTTAATGCATTTCATTCATCCAACCAAATATGTTCTATGAATATAAATAATTTTTATCATGTATAGGTTTGAGAGCATTGTTGCATGTGAAAAAAACAAGGAGTCTATGGTTATAGGGATGGTTATTACAACATTCTACAACTCAAAAAGAGGTGTATGTTCCCTTTTTTTCATGGCAATCGATTTTTGGGTCAAGGTAAAGACTCGGACAAGTGCTTTCTCTTCAAAATGTCTACCAAAGGTGTGGGTTCCAAAGTGGATCTTGTGAATCGCATGCATCAAACTGGTAGTGACTTGCATAATTCTTCGGTGCATTTTGACCACACCCATAGAATAGATGGTTGGGCCACAATATTGTGTTCCATCTCTATAACCTAAGGTTTGCAATTAGATGTTTCATCTTGTTTGTTCCTAGTGTCTACTCTGATTTTCAATGATATGTTTGTTCTTACAGTTTGAAAGGATTCATGGTAACAGCCATATGTGAAACAAAGAAGCAAGATGTGGAATCACAAATTCTATTTTGGGAGAATCTAAACAATGTGATGATTGAACAACGATGCCCAGCCAGCTAACTTTGTAGAATTTAGCTGATAAGGCTGGTGCTAATTGGATTACGATACATAATGTGCTCAAAGGAGACCCCAATAATGTATTGTAAAGTAGGGAGCATACTTGTCTATTTCATTGGTAGCAGAGTCTACAAAAATACACCAAAATCTTGGTACCATAGCAGAACATAGAAGAACACATCTTCACATGTACAATTCATGAAGGCTTTCTCAAACACCTAAGGCTGCAGCTCTGCAAGCCTTCCTAATTGAGAATTGGTGGGTTGAGGGTAATGTTCCAAAAGAAAATATTAAATTTTTGAGGTGGTGTTTTTCATGGTGGCACCAGAGAATTGCTCATTGGGATAGTCTACATGAGGTTAGTGAAACCATAGTTGTGTCATTGTTTTTCTAAACTCAAAAAGTATAAATATTTATTTACATGTGTAAGTTTCACTTTGGATGGCACAGGCTACCACGAGCCCATGGGAAAGGGCAAAAATACCCAACACAAATATCTCAAAGAGTGTCCATGCTAGTCAGCTGGCTAGAGAAGGAGGCACTAGAAAAATATCCCTATTTGATTATTATGTAACCAATGTGATAAATTCTTACATACAATGTGAAAAGTATCTTGGTTTTGAGACTAGATGATACAGGACAGGGCCCAATATTGTAACATACCCATCATCACTAATAAAGAAATGTCCATGTAATATATAAATTTTTGAGTTTTTATGGTATGAAAATCAATGATTTTATTAAATGAGTCATTTCTACTTAGAATCTTCAAATTCTGAGCCCAAATTTAGAATTTGCATGCAATTTTACCCTATTATAGGATTTTACAGCATCCAAAACGGACACCGGATCAAGCTTATACGCAAATTTCAGTCATTTTTAGTTAAAAAGCGACGACCTTTAAACCTTAATAAATGCACGACCGGGCATCCGATTGACGAATGGTCTGCACCCCAACGACGAGGAGAACCTCCCGGACAAAAAAAAAATCGTCACCCAGGGTGGCATGCAAATCAAGGCCGACGTCCCAAATTTGGGGACCCCGTGTACACACTTACCAGGGTGCCCGTACGATGGCCGCACAAGAACCAAAGGATGGCCGCCCACTGTGTGGTCCACACGTACCGCTATGTAGACACCCATGCTACCCCTGACCAGATAAGGTACATGCGTACCACTCATTTCCCTGTTAACCGACACCATATCTTTCCCCAGACCCATGCAGGCCACTGATCTACAGCCTTTGTTGGTACACCGTCCTTTTATCCTTGCTTTGCGCGACGCCCGTACCCGTACCCCACAGTTATATAAACCCCCGCTCCATGGGCAACACACATTTCTGCGTAGCTTATGCTCTGCTGTGCCACTGTCCGTCCCTATGCAGTGTACTTGCTGTAGTACAGCCGTCCCTTGCAGCCACCCCTCTCACACCCCCTCATTTGCCACTTTTCAGATAAGGCAATTTTCCTCTATCCCCCTCTTGCTACTAGGAGGCAGTGTCCTTAACTCTTCTCCCCCCCATGTGAAGAGACTTACAGCAGCCCTCAGCCCTTCTCCCCTTTAGCAAAACGTTTTTGTGTTAAGGACATCTCACAATCCCCCCCCATTTGCATGGACTTTAGTAAGAGGTTTTAGCCTTAAGAGAGGGTTCATGCGCTGTGGTCTTTTGCTCATACGGTGAGCAAACAATCTCAAAATTGAGATCCGACTGGAGCATTTCGACCGCGACAGCGAGCCCTACAAGACGACGTCCAAGATGGCCCCTTCCCGAAAATTGAGATCCGACTGGAGCATTTTGACCGCGACAGCGAGCCCTACAAGACGACGTCCAAGATGGCCCCTTCCCGAAAGCGTCAGAATATTACCTCGAAAGGAGTGCACAGCATGAGATTAGAGAAGATGCTCCCGATGTGGCTCCAACCCTCCCTTTACAAGCTCCTCAAGAAAATGGTGGCCAGGTTAGCTTGGTTATCTTTTAAAGAAGAGTTTTTTTTATATTAGTGTTAATAAATGTGTATCTTTTCCTTTTAAAATAATGACATAAAATTGTATGAAGTTACGAATTGTGTGATGCTGTATTTAATAAATTGCATTGAAATTGTTATCTTTAAAGAGTGCAAGTTTTTCCTGGCTTCGACGCTAACTCCGTTCCGTGCTTGTGTAGCCGGGTGGAATCATTATAGCAAAGCTCGAGAATGGCCCAAGGTATCCCTCATACCATTGGGAGAATAAGGTTCGCCAATTGAGGCGAGAGATTATGATGCTGCCTAGTTCTGAGGGCCCAGGCTAGTGCGTTGAATAAGCCCACCCTAGTGTGCAGACATCCCTCTGAGGGGCACGAGGATCGAGCGATGGAGCCTGAGAGGGCGACAGACCGGCTTGAGTCCTCGCCAGCAGCTGCGACGATGAGGTGTATGGTCCCGTAGGGTTTTGCCCAGCATGTAGAGGCTGGAAGGCCGAATTCTAGATCATCGGCAGTATAAAGGAAAAGAATAAGAGAGCCAGTTTGGCTTGTATGGAATTGATTCATGTATGAACTTTTTTTTATAAATCTTATCTTTGGCATTATTGTTATGTGGAAAAAGATTGTTTTAACAAACCTTGTGAAAAGGGCCTTAATTAAGGAACATGTTTATTTATGTCAAACAGTGTGGTAGGATTAATTAAAAAATAAATTGACGCGTGAGTAGGGTGAAAAGTGGGAGGATGGAATGTTCCGACGGCACCATCCTACAGACGGCGGGTGGACCCGATTAGTCGGGTAGCTTTCCAACAGATTAAGTGAAAGCCCTACGCTAGATAAATAGGTTCTTGGGCAACTCTATTCTAGAAGACTAGGCCAGCGGCTGGGCCTTGCATGGATGAGGAAAAAAGCATTGCCTCTAGAAAAATCAAGTCTAGTAGTTGCCCAATTTATGATCAATTTTCCTATGGGTGATTTGATTTTTAGAAGATCACGCTCCCCCTGCGAGATAGGACTAGGTCTTACCTATGAATCGTATCCTTGAATCTCTACGTGGTCAAGGTGTCAATGAATAGGAAATTTTCTCCAAGTTAAGACTTAGTGGACTATCTTAAGTATTTCCCCTATTTTAGAAGGGGGGAACCTTACAATTGGTATCAGAGCTGATCTTAGCTCCTAGGAATTGCCATTTAAGGACTGTTTTACAATGATGTTTTACCTAACATAATGCTAATTAATAAAAACATCCTACTAAAAAAAACAAGTTGAATTGATGTTTGAATGATTGTAGGAAGAGGAAGATGCCTACTCGAAGTTTCTAGTTTTCCAATGCATCTTCGAGACTGGTAGTCGCTCCTCAAATTTCGAGTTCCGTGACACCATGGTGCAGATACTAGAGAAGATGTCCCTCCCTCATTTCTCTCGTATTGAAAGAGGATGGGGTAGAGATTTCTTGAGTCGTGGGCCGAGATATTTCTTCATCCAAGCAGATCGAATTGGGAACCTTACCATCGACCTAAAGCGGATTCGTTGGATTGAAAAGTTGAAGATGATCCGTTTATTTTGGTTCGTCGTTCGGTACCCCTAGGGCCGACACCTCTGTGACTATAGATGGGATTCGCATACCTCAGGATCGCTGGGTGTATGACCAAGTGATGCAGGTCTTACCTGCTCTGACAGAGTAGCTATATTGGGACCTACCCCAATCCAGAGTCTACTACCCTTACCATCAGTTTTTAGGAGTCTTAGAAACTACAGCGGAACCCCCATATTTCACCTATGTAGACCGCTCTACCCTTATGTCATAGTCAAGCCTAGGAATTTCCCTTGATGGCAAATAAGACTAATTATATTAGTCTCAGGTCTTTGTAATAAAACTCGTCCTTGTAAATATTTGGAAATAAAATGATTTCAATGTTTTACTCTCCAAAATAAGCATTGTGCAAATATGAATCTTGTAATCTTAAAATTGTTTTTACAATGATGGCCAGGACGATCACCCTCCACTTCCCAATGTGCTTTACACTGATATCCAAGAGAAGAAGCTCTTGCTCAAGCAAATGCAACCTCCCTCCTTTAAAGGAGAAGGTTCAAAGATTGAGAAGGATGCTAAAGTCTAGATTGAAGCGATGGATGTTTATTTCTCTACCGGCCAGTACTGGAGTAGCAAATCAGTCTATGCTTGCACGATTTCGCCTCACACCGAAGATGCTAAACTCTGGTGGAAACAGTGGTGCTGTGACAAGGGAGTCACCAAGCAAACCTGGGAAGACATCAAGCAGGCCATGAAGGAAATATATCTTCCCCTATCCCATGAATCCATAAAGATGAATGAGTTTTTTAATCTTAGGCAGTGCAGCTTAACTCTTGAGGACTACTATTCCAAATTTATCACTCTTCGGAAGTATGCCCTAGCTACTATGACTACCTCCTAGCAAGTGGCTCGTTTCTGCCAAGGGTTAAATTAACCCTTAGATTCCCGCCTTGAAGCAATGAGGCCAAGCACATTACAGGATGCTCTCATACGAGCAAAGCCCCTTGTGAAAGAAATGAGGACTGACAAACCTAAGCATCAAAAGAGATCTTACCTTGAGGCAAATCCTAAAGATCAACGCTACAAGAAGCCCCAACAGAATTTTCCCTACTACAACAGAGGGCGACAAGGCAACTCTTTTGTCCCTCGCTCGTATGCTGCTTCTTCTAGAGAAGGCCCTCTGTGTTTTGAGTGCAATGAGCCGGGACAGTTTAGGGCCAACTGTCCCCAAGATGGCAATATCATTTCCCCAAGGTGGCAGAGGAAATCAAGGCCGTGGAACCCCTTATCCACCAAGGTGGTGCAAGAGGCGGTGGGCATGGCAGAGGCCGCGGAGTAGAAGTTGCTAGGACCGCCTGTATTATAAGTGAAGAACTGACCTTGGAAATGGCTAAAGAAGAGCGCACCACCGTCCATGCGGCAGTAGAACACCAAGGTCCGAATAAACAATTTGGTGTAATCCAAACCCCAACCACACATCACGGTAAGCCATTTCATCTTTTGATTGATTGTGGTAGTATCCATTCATTTCTTTCTCCTAGGTGTTTGTAAAAATTAAACTTGGGTCAAAAACAGCTAGAAGAATGACTGTAGAGTTAGCCAGTGGGAAAGAAGTAGTATCTCGCCACTCTATAGGAAACCTTGATTTTGAGCTTGGTAATGAGTGAACTCATGGCCACTTTAGAGTCTTGCCATTAGGAATTTATGATGGAATCCTTGGGATGGATTGGTTAATTGCAAACAAATCTAGCATTCATTGTAACAAAGTGAGTATCACTTTTGAAAATGAGCATGGCCAAGTAATATCCGTTCAGGGGATAACAGGAAAATCTAAATCTAGGGTAGTCAAGGCAAAACATCTTCTCAAGGGAACACGTAAGGGTCAGCAAGTTTTCTTAGTCAAGCTCAACAAAGCCATTGAACCTAAGGACACAGAACCCTCTTGGCTCTAAGAATTCTCTGACATCTTCCCTAACGAGCTTACAGGGCTACCGCCTCCTTGAGAAGTCGATCATGAAATCGAGGTGATCCCTGGGGCTTGGTTACTATCAGATCAAAGTCAAGGAAGCAGATATACCCAAGACAGCCTTCAATACCCCTTATGGCCACTATGAGTTTACTGTAATGTCATTCGGGTTAACCAATGCTCCTGCAACCTTCAACCGCCTAATGCAAGATATATTCCGTCCTTCCTTGGATATGAATTTGTGCTTGTTTTCTTTGATGACATCTTAATCTACTCCAAATCAATGGAAGAGTATGAGGAGCATGTGCATAGAGTTCTGCAATTGTTGCGCAGACACAAACTCTATGCCAAGAAGAGCAAATGTACCTTCTTTACTCATCAAATTGAGTATCTTGGGTTTATCGTCTCCAAATATGGCATTTTAGTAGACCCCGCCAAGGTCAAAGATATTCTGGAGTGGCCATCCCCTAAATCAGTTCGTGAAGTTCGTGGGTTTCTTGGAATCACGGAATGGTATAGGATTTTTATCAAAGATAATGCCTTGGTAGCTGCACCTTTGACGGATCTTCTTAAGAAGGATTGCAAAATAGTGTGGCTGCCAATCCATCAAAATAGTTTTGATAAGCTCAAGGTCATTATTACTTTTGCCCCAATCCTGAAACTTCCTGATTTCACCAAGGACTTGGTGCTATCTTAGGCCAAGAAGGAAGACCAGTCGCTTATACTTCCCGCAAGCTAAATCAATATGAAGCAAATTATGCCACCCATGATTTGGAGCTCTTAGCAGTTGTTCATTGCCTCAAATTATGGAGACATTATCTCTTGGGGGGCAAATTCCAGCTTGTAATAACTGACCACAAAAGTCTAAAGTGGATCTTCACCTAGCCTAACCTCAACATGCGGCAAATGAGATGGATTGAAATTCTACAAGAATATGACTTCGACATCAAATTCTGCCCTAGGAAAGATAATGTGGTAGCAGATGCACTTAGCCACCGCAAATCTTTCTTGAGTGCAATTTCAATGCCAAATAATCCCATACTGGTCAAGGTGGAAGAAGTCTCATCTCATGATCCAGATTATCAGAGGATGATGAAGTTAGTAGAAGAAGAGGGAAATTCAAAGAAAGAGAAGAATCTACTCAAGGGATACTCCACTCATGAAGGAAGCCTCTACTTCAATCACGGGCTATGTATCCCTAAGGATCCTGCTTTAAAGAAACTAATCCTCCATGAAGCTCATGATAGTCTTGCTGCAGGACACCCAGGCTATGCAAAAACATTAAATGCCATAAGAAGGAGCTTTCACTGGGCAAGCTTGAAAAATGATGTCCTTCGGTACTTGAAGCAATGTCTCTCATGCCAAAGGATCAAAGCTGAAAGGGTCAAGATGCCTGGGAAACTTCAACCCTTGGATATTCCCCAAATGAAGTGGGAGTGCATTAGTATGGATTTTGTCACAAGTCTCCCCACTATTCAAGGAGAGGAGGATATGACTCCATTCTGGTAGTAGTGGACTTACTTACCAAAGTAGCTCACCTTATACCAGCAAAGAAGACCTTCAAAGCTTCTGACATTGCTCGAATATTCATCAAGGAAGTCCTCAAACTTCATGGTCTCCCAAAAAGGATAGTAAGTGACCGGGATTCTGACTTCACTTCAAAGTTCTGGCAATCCTTATTTCAAGCCCTGGGAACTCAACTTTACTTTAGCACAGCTTATCATCCAGAGACCGATTGGCCAGATTGAGAGAGTCAATCAAGTAATTGAAGACATTCTCAGAGCATATTGTGGATGGGAACCAAGAAGGTGGATTCAATACCTCCTCTAGTAGAATTTGCCTACAATGCATCTTATAATCAGAGCATAGGAATGTCACCATTCAAAGCACTATGGGCAAGAATGCTTGTCTCCTCTAAATTTCTCTGATTTGACCATAAGAGTTGAGGCATCCAGGAAAATGCTTGAAGAGATGGAGGAACAAACCAAGGCAATCCAAAAGGATATTAAAGCTGCCGAAGATCGACAAAAACATTATGCTGACACCAAGAGGTCTGAAAGGATCTTCAAGGAAGGAGACAAAGTTCTTCTATGAGTGCAACCCAAACGAAGTTCTCTATCACTTGGGAAATATAAGAAGCTCAGCCCTAGGTATTGTGGCCCCTATACAGTTATCAAGTGTCTAGGTAAAAGTGTGTATAAACTCCAACTCCCAGCCCATATCAAAGTCCACAATGTATTTCATGTAAGTTTGTTAAAACCTTATGTACCCAGTCTCGATCATATTCTTGATGATAATCCCTATTCAAGGAGTCCTTGAATTACAGCCCAGTAGCATCATAGATTCTAGGGAAAGGCAACTCCGAAATAGAACTCTTATAGAACATCTAGTACAGTAGTGGAAAGATTACCCTGAAGAGGATGTAACTTGGGAAGATGAAGCTACACTCTAAAGGATTATCCCCAATTCATGACGAGATGAGGACATCTCAATTTCTTTAAGGAGGGAAGGATGTAACATACCCATCTTAACTAAATAAAGAAATGTCCATGTAATAGATAAATTTTTGAGTTTTTATGGTATAAAAATCAATGATTTTATTAAATGAGTCATTTTTACTTAGAATCTTTAAATTTTGAGCCCAAATTTGAAATATGTGCGCAATTTTACCCTAATATAGGATTTTATAGCATCCAAAACGGACATCGGATCAAGCTTATACGCAAATTTCAGTCATTTTTAGTTAAAAAGCGACGACCTTTAAACCTTAATAAATGCATGACCGGGCGTCCGATTGACAAACGGTCTGCACCCCAACGACCAGGAGAATCTCTCGGATAAAATAAAATTAAAAATAAAAAATCGCCCCTCGAGGTGGTCCGATACGCAAATCGAGGCCGACGTCCCAAAATTTGGGGACCCCGCCCCAAAATTTGGACCGTACACACTTACCAAGGTACCCGTACGATGGCCGCATAAGAACCAAAGGACGACCGCCCACTGTGTGGTCCATACGTACCTCTACATGGACACCCATGCTGCCCCCCTGACCAGATAAGGTACATGCGTACCACTCCTTTTCTTGTTAACCGACACCGTACCTTTTCCCCAGACCCATGCAGGCCACTAATCTATAGCCTTTGCTGGTACACCATCCTTTTGTCCTTGCTTTGCGCGGCGCCCATACCCGTACTCCACAGTTATATAAACCCCCCGGCTCCATGGGCAACACGCATTTCTGCGTAGCTTATGCTCTGCTGTGCCACCGTCCGTCCCTGTGCAGTGTACTTGCTATAGTACAGCCGCCCCTTGCAGCCACCCCTCTCACAGGAGCCCTACAAGATGACGTCCAAGATGGCCCCTTCTCCGAAATGTCAGAATATTGCCTCGAGAGGAACACGCAACAACGAGATTAGAGAAGATGCTCCTGATGTGGCTCCAACCCTCCCTTTACAAGCTCCTGAAGGAAATGGTGGCTAGGTTAGCTTGGTTATCTTTTAAAGAAGAGTTTTTTTTTATATTAGTGTTAATAAATGTGTATCTTTTCCTTTTAAAATAATGACATAAAATTGTATGAAGTTACGAATTGTGTGATGCTGTATTCAATAAATTGCATTGAAATTGTTATCTTTAAAGAGTGCAAGTTTTTCCTAGCTTCGACGCTAACTCCGTTCCGTGCTTGTGTAGCCAGGCGGCGTCGTTAGCAAAGCCCGGGAATGGCCCAAGGTATCCCTCATACCATTGGGAGAATAAGGTTCGCCAATTGAGGCGAGAGATTATGATGTTGCCTAGTTCTGAGGGCCCAGGCTAGTGCGATGAATAAGCCCACCCTAGTGTGCAGACATCCCTCTGAGGGGCACGAGGATCGAGCGATGGAGCCTAAGAGGGTGATAGGCCGGCTTGAGTCCTCGCCAATGGCCAACGATGAGGTGTATGGTCCCGTAGGGTTTTGCTCAGCATATGTAGAGGCTAGAAGGCCAAATTCTAGATCATCGGCAGTATAAAAGAAAAGAATAAGAGAGCCGGTTTGGCTTGTATGGAATTGATTCATGTATAAACTTTTTTTTATAAATCTTATCTTTGGCATTATTGTATTGTGGAAAAAGACTGTTTTAACAAACCTACAAATATAGAGACATTTCTATAGTGAGTGCCAACGGGGAGAACTCTAATGCCTGATATGGCATTTAGTAGTTTTTTAGGGACTCCTATGTATGAAGAGCCTAACCTTCATGGAGACAAAGAGATGGTTCATCTAAAGAAGAGGGGGAGTATTGAAGCTAGCTTGCATAAGCCAGGCTATTGATGGAGTCGAGACCATGAAAACAAAAGGAAGGCCAAGGAAAATCAATTTTCAAGGCGAGCGAGCACACTTTGGAGAGAAGGATGTGCTTCAAAGGGAGGAGACTGTACATAGCAAGGACAATAAAGGACATGGCAAGTCTACAGAAATCAACATATCAATTAATATGGAGGAGAAAAAGTTAATTGAGGAGAATATACACAGAACAATGTGGGCCATCTGGAGAATGGCAAACCATCACAAACATAAGTGTTTTCGAGTTGTGAGTAAGAAAAAGTGCCCAACCTACATAGAGAGTAGGTCGCTCCTAGACAGGTTGCACCATGTTTCTGGCCAGTAAGAGAGTACAATGGAAAACAAATCTCCCAATGGATGTGGTTTTGCAATCATGATATTGAGCACACATGGGACATGGATGAGCAGGTGAAGATTGTCCCTCAATTGCCTGGGGTTTGGCCTGTTGCTAGTGGGACAAACATAACCAATGATGAGATGGCCACACTACTTCTTGGAAACAAATGTACGAAGCAGGTCTTCCAAGATCTGGTTCACCCTCTTAGTTTACCCATCTGATTGAGGATGATCCGAAGAACTGAGACTCAAGATGGTATCTAGCTTCTCAACTCTAACCACTAGAAGTGACTTGTAAACTTTGAGTCCCAATTGTTAACTATGTCACTAGGAAGACCATAAAGACAATATAGCTACTCAATAAACTGGTGAGCCAGCTGGGTAGTTGTGAATGTCTTCTTAGTGGCTAGAAAACAAGTCATCTTTGTAAGATTCCTCCCTCCAGCTTTTGAGGAGTAAAGGTCTAAGAACCTCCCCTTCTGTTCTTATAATTATTCCCCTCTCTGAAATAGAAGAAAGATCTTGTTTTACCCTATTTTGGCCTAGAGAGAGATAATCTAAAATTAAAATATCTTTGGATATAAAAATCCTCCTAGTGTCTAAAATGGATTCCCCTAAAACAAAAGTTCAAAATGAACTTTCCACTATGCATTAGGAATTAATTGAAAATGGTATAAGGGACCTTAGCCTAAGGGTCTACATTTTTAGAAATTTTTGGATTATGGTTCAATTAAGGTTTCAATGGGCCAATTGGATTAATCCAAGTGTTGGAATGAGATAAATCCAAAAGAATAAAAGAAAATACCCAAAAATGGGTAAATGCTCACATCATAAGATGAAGACTTGACTGAGTACAAGGTTTATTAGTTAAAAAATATGAGATATAACTAAAAAAATGAGATATTTTAAAATAATGATGCATTTTTGACACCTTGGTAAGGAGAGGGGGAGTCTTGAGGTAGGCGCCTTTTTCACATGTGTGGAAGGGTTTTTAATTCAAAAAAATTGTGATATTTTTATCTCTCCTCTCTCTTGGATCAAACTAAATCAAAAAGGAAGCCAAATCTTGTCCAAATTAAGTCAAACTGAACCTGGAAAATTCTAAAACCCAATTGGACTTGGTTAGTGGCCTCCCTTTGTAAAAAAAAATATTGAAGCTATACTATGCCAGTATTATATTAAAATAATTATATTTTCTATTATCCCTTAAATTTTTCTCTCTCTTGGGAACTTGGAGCTCTCTCTCTCTACAATAACTCTTGGAATTACTCTTCTCCTCTTGGTGGACCAATTGATTGGTCGGGGGCTTCACTGCTGCTAATAGAGAATCAAGCCAAACTTGGAGGTAAAATCAAATTTTATGGTTTTTTCCAATTTATCTCAATGACTTTCTTCTTCTCAACCCCTCTCAAGCTTGAGAAGCTTTCTAAATAATTGTTTTAATTCAAATCAAGCTTTTCCGTAAAGTCTTAATGCGCTTAATTAAGAGAAAGTTAATCTTTATGCTTATTTGTAATGCTTTCTTTAAGTAAATCTCTCTCTCTAAAAGAATAGCCATCTTTATGGCTAAATCCCTTAAAAAAGATGCTTCTCAATGATAGTCTCTTAATTCGAAGCTAAACTCTAGGCTTGATAAGCTAGAGATTAAGAAAATGGTATTTTTATGATTTTGTGTTAATCAAATAATGGTTATTTCTTTTAGATTATTTATAGGTAGTTAAAAACTACTTTGATTGATTCTAAATGAGAAATAGATTATCCTATCAATTTGGGAAAAGAGAAATAATGAAATTAGCTTAATCTAGTAGGATAATCATAATTAAGTTTATGATTATGGTTAAAATTATGATTTAAATTCAAAGTTTGATTTTAAGCATAAAAGAGGAACTACTATCATATTTTCATTACAAGCTTTTACTCTTTTAAGAAAAATTGAGAATTATCAATAATAGCAAAACAACAAAGCTATGGTAAAATTTTAAGAAAATAATACATATCTTATTTTTATGCATAATGCTAAAATAGGACTTCCTACCATATTCTAGGATTGGACATCCTATGCAAAAAGAATGATTTTCATCATATTCATGAGAAATACTTTTTTTGTAATTATGCATAATTAATTGATTATGAGAAAAGAGTAAATTTTGGTAAATTTATTTTTATGCAAAAAAAGGAATTCCCATTATTTGAGATCCAAGTAATTTAATGGTAAAAGAGGAATTTTTGGCATAATTCAAATTATGAGTATTTATCAAAAGTGAAATTTTGAGCATTATTAATTTTATTGGGAAATATAGGTAGAATTGATTTTTGTAAATCCCATGAATCTTTTACTCAAAAAGAAGAATATTGAATATATTTCACTTGAGAAATTTGAGAAAGAATATGAAAATATTCATCGAAAAAAAGTACCTTTAACTAGGCCGAGCAATTGGCAGAAACTTAGAAAAGTCCCGTCGGTATCGAAAGTAAAAAATGATACTAAATGTGAATGCGATGTGAATAGATGTGAATGCGATGTGATAAGATGTGAATGCGATGTGAATAGATGTGAGTGAATGTGATAAGATGTGGATGAGATGTGATGTGATGTAAATGGATGTGGATGTGAATGTGATGAGATGTGGATGAGATGTGATGTGATATAAATGGATGTGGATGTGAATGTGAATGTGATGAGATGTGATGTGATGTAAATGGATGTGGATGTAAATGTGATGAGATGTGGATGAGATGTGATGTGATGTAAATGGATGTGGATGTGGATGTGATGAGATGTGGATGGGATGTGATGTGATGTGATGTAAATGGATGTGGATGTGAATGTGATGAGATGTGGATGAGATATGATGTGATGTGATGTAAATGGATGAGATGTGATGTGATATAAATGGATGTGGATGTGAATGTGCTGAGATGTGGATGAGATGTAAATAGATGTGGATGTGAATATGATGAGATGTGAATGGATGCGATGAGATGTGAATGGATGTGAATGTGATGAGATGTGAATAAGATGTGATGATATGTGAAAGGATGTGATGTGATGTAAATGGATGAGAATAAGATGTGACGTGATAGATATGCATGTGAATGAATGGATGGATGTGGATAGATGTGCATATGAATGAATGGATGGATGTGGATAGATGTGAATGTGAATGAATGGATGGATGTGGATGAATGTGATGAGATGTGAATGGATGTGATGAGATATGGATAGATGTGGATGTGATGTAATGTGAATGGAATGAATGAGATGTGATGTGGATAGATGTGGACGTGATGTAATGTGGATGGAATGAATGTGATGTGATATGGATGGAATGAATGTGATGTGATAAGGATAGATGTGGATGGAATGTATGTGATGTGATGTGGATGCAATGAATGTGATGGATGTGAATGGGTGTGATGGATGTGAATGGGTGTGATGAGATGTGAATGGATGTGATGAGATGTGAATGGATGTGAATGGATGTGATGAGATATGAATGGATGTGATGAGATGTGAGTGGATGTGATGCGATGTGATGCCATGAGATGGAATAGATGTGAATGTGATGTGATGATATGAATGGATGTGATGAGATGTGAGTGGATGTGATGCGATGTGATGCCATGAGATGTGAATAGATGTGAATGTGATGTGATGATATCTGAATGTGATGTGATGATATCTGAATGGATGTGAATGTGATGTGATGATATCTGAATGGATGTGATGTGATGTGAATATGATGTGATGAGATGAGATGTAAATGTGATGTGAATATGATGTGATGAGATGTGAATGTGATGTGATGATATCTGAATGGATGTGATGTGATGTGAATATGATGTGATGATGTGAATATGATGTGATGTGAATATGATGTGATGTGATGAGACGTGAATGGATGAGATGTAGTGTGAACGGATGTGATGAGATGTGATGCGAATCGGGGTAGATGTGAATGGATGAGATATGATGTGAATGGATGTGATGTAATGTGATGTGATTTGGATATGGGTAGATGTGAGCTGTTTGCCTTGAGTGATGTGGACAATCATGAGCCCAATGGGGTTCTCCACACTCATAACAGGGGCCCATTAGTTTGGCTTCTACTTTCCTTTGCTGCCATTGACCTGAGGGGCCTGGAGTCCTAGGTTGGTATCCGCCTAGCAACATTAAAGAATTTTGTTCCCCTGGTTGAGCCTCCAGCGCTTGGCTTTGATATGCGGGACTTTCAAAGAGATTTTCCTTGGATGAATATGATGCATATTCCTCCTCCACATAGCCTGGGTTTACCAAGTCTCTACACATATTTGAATTGTTGTAGTAGTCAACAATCCTCACAGGAGCAGTCCCAGGAGCAGGAGGTTGAGCACCAAGAACAGGTCGTGCTTGCTCTTGTTCCATCAGTGGCTTACGTTCAAAATTAGTATACTGTTGATGCAATTGTGGAGCCACTCCACCCCTTTGCTGCTCACGCTCCTGTCTCATTCTTGCAATGCGAGTACATTCCTGTGTGGTGTGGGTAAAGTTCCAAGCACAGGCTTGGCACCACTTTTTTGTGGGTTGGTTTGTGACTAGAGGAGAAAAGGTATTACATTCTTTGGTTTTATGGTTACCGCCACATGCTCCACAAAGATGAGGACCTGTAGGTAGTACACTCCTCATTCGCTACTGCTGTTGTTGTGGTTGCATGGGTGGGCGATAGGTCTGTCCCAATCTCCTTAGTACTAGGTTAGCTATTTGGTCTGGATTTACTAGCGCGCTAGACCCTGAACTTTGGTCATCACCCCACTGATCTCTAGGTTTCACCTCAAGGCCAGAACCATCTTGGAATTTTAAGTTATCTGTGAAATCCAGAGCATCATGGCAACACTCATTGAAATTTGTATGCTTCTTTGCATAGAGATGTGTATGCAGTGTTGAATTTTTGAGTCCTTTTAAGAAGAGAGAAATTAATCGACTCTGGGTGGGCTTCTCATCTTCTGGGCAACGATTAATGTACTGCTTCATCCTATTTACACAATCTCTAACACTCTCTGTCTTGCCTTGCTTGAAAGAGTAGATGTTTGCTACTGTGTCATGTTGAATCCCCATCAAGGAAAAAGCAGCAATGAATCTCTCTTCCAAAACTCGTAAAGAAGATTTGTCTGAAGCCTCTAGTGCCTGAAACCAAGCAAGGGCCTTTCCCTCAAGAGTGAGCCCAAATCCTTCAATTTGTGTATGCTTGTCAGCCACTTGCTCAGCTCGAACTGCTTGCCTAAATGCTGCTACATGGTCATATGGATCTCCCGACCCTTCGTACTTCTTTACCAATTTCTGAAGAGTTGATGGCCTTACTTGTCTTGAATACTCGTCATAGGGCCTACGGCCTCTCACTCTCAGTGGGAATTGTTCCTCTCTTTGGTAAGATGGTCCACATGCATCCCAAATTGGTGTGGGTCCCTTATTACCTGCCTCACCAAACCCCTCCAAAGATCTTGTTACCCGCATTTCAGGAGGTGCATTTATGGAAGGCCGAGTTGGCTTCCCTACCCTCCGATTGTCATAGTGAGAAAAACGTTGTTGTGGTGTGATCTGTGGTTGCACTTTTGGTGTAGGACAATATCTTGGTGCTAGAGTTGGGCTACTTGCAGTGGTCCACTTTGATGTTGAGGGTCCCTCTCTAGTGAACTCTCGTAGGGGAGGAGCAACAGTTTCTCCAAGAATGGCTGTCTCTCCTGGTTTAGCTATATTTGTTGAGAACACTTCCATGAATAATGGTTGTCCTTTCCACATGAGCTCCCGAATCTCCTTCCAATCTAAGGTTTGGTATTCATTGGCCCATTTATCAACGATTCGGTTCATGTGTCCTGCAAGCTTCTCAACTACCACCACAAGTGCTAGAGGAAGATCTAGCTCTGGCAATCTAGTTGTGGCATAATATCCTTCTAAAGAGTCCTTATAGACCTCCTGAAGTGGGTCATCCTGTAAGACCTTTGTCACTGGAATTTGTCGTACAAACTCCCATTGGTTCTCAGTCCCCTGATCCATTTTTTTCTTGCCTTTCCTATCCCTTTCCAAATTCAGATCTACAAGAAGTAAATCATCTATGGATGGCTTTGAGGACTGGGCATTGGATGGTCTTGGCATGTTCGGCTCAATGAGCCAGTCATCTCTAGACTCCCTTGCTCTGGAAAGCTTTGATAAGTTTAAGAACTCGATTTTAGAGAGCTCCCCTAATTTGTCTACATTCTTTGGATGGTAGGTGACTTCGTAGCGAACACCATCTCCACCCATGTACATGTTACCTTGGTCATTGACTAGAGGTGCTCTATCAAGTTTTGAGAAAAAGTCTGCAATCTTAACAAGATACCGTTGTTGTGGATCCCTAAAGATCTCAGCTCCTTGAGCGTTCGTGTAGACATATTGGAGTCTCACATTGAGTGTTAACCCCATGGTGTCGGCTTCAAATGGATTAAAAGATCTTGTGGGTGTCCTATTTGGGGCTAAGGGATGACTATTTGACGGCCCTAGATTGTCCATGGACAATGAGCTAGTTGTTCTGGAAAGGGTATTAGATTGGGATTCGGAAAAGGTTTCAGCAATATCTGCCAAATTTCCTACTGATTGGGTCCCACTTTCCTGTGTAGGTACTCTAGAAGGTGCCCTAGGCCCTATGGCAGTGTCTAAATGACGTCCCGACCGTAAGTGCATAAGGTCAAATTTTTTTTGGGTTTTTTTTTCGTTATGTTTTGTTATGTTTTGTTTTTTTTTGTTTTTTGGTTATATATATACATATATATATATATATATATATACATATATATATATATATATATATACATATATATATATATATATATATACATATATATATATATATATATACATATATATATATATATATATACATATATATATATATATATATATACATATATATATATATATATATACATATATATATATATATATATATACATATATATATATACATATACATATATATATATACATATACATATATATATATATATATTTTAACCCTACCTAACCACTAAATGCAACTAAAATAAATATGTGTGTAACTATCTATCCTATTTTTTTTTATTTTTTTATTTTTGATTTTTTAATTATTTTTTTAATTACACAAAAATATGAATTACGCTAAAAAATACTAACTATGCACAAAATTACAAAAATTTTAAAACAATGCAAGTTACTCTAATTATGCAAAAAATTACAAAAGTTTTAAAAAAATGTAAATTATGCAAAGAATATGGACTCAAAATAAAAACACAAAAATTATTTTGTTTTTTGTTTTTTTGTATTTTGTATTTTGTTTTTTTTTTGTATTTTATATTTTTTTGTATTTTTTGTATTTTTTCTTTCTTTTCTCTCTTTTTTTAAAAATTTTTTAATTATATATATATATTTTTTTATTTTTTATTTTTTATTATTTTTTCTTTTTATTTTATTATTTTTTTTTCAAAAAAAAAATGTAATTAACAAGGAAATTAACAAAAATAAATAATAAATAAAAATTAAAAATAAAAATAAAAAAATCACTAACCTTATCAGCTCCAGATCGTGCGCTTTGCTTCACGTTCTTTGTGCTGACGCATCATCCTTATCCCTCTCCTCCATGTGCTTACCACCGTCTTCTTCTCTCCGTCGCTCGCCGGCCGCTTCACGTTCACTGCGCCTCAACCCCAGGCTCTCGCCTCCTTCGCCAACTGTAGCCGCCTCTGCCTTCGCAGCTGTAGTTGCCTTCTCTGCCCGCTTAGCAGCTGCCTCTCACCGGCCAAAGCTCTCACCACCCGGCCAACTGCCTTCGCCTGCTACTCCACGCAGCCGTCTGCGTTGGCCACAGCAGCGCCACTCTCCTTCTTTTGCTCTCTCTGCTTGGCTTCGCTTGGCTCTTCGCTACCCCCTTGCCATTTTCTAGAGCTAGTCCTCTTTTATCTTTGCCAATAAACGAAGCATCCTCGGCGCCTACACCCCTACGCTTGAGGCCACAAGCCTCCTTTCAGCTCGAATATGAGCCAAACCTCCTTTCCCAGCCCTTCGTGTAAATCACCAGCAGTAGCTAGCCATGGTGCACTTGACAGAGTCTATGCCCCAGCTGTGGTCTGTTTCGCAAGGTTTATGGGTCACTGCCTTCCTCCTGGACCTCCCCGCCCTGCTTGCAGTCCGCTTCTGCTTGCCGGCCAGTTCACTTTTTTTTTCTTTTTGCTGTGCCTTGCCTGACTTGCGGCCAGCCTTCGCTCTCAGCCATCGTGCTTAGCCCTCTCCATGCGGCCGGTTTCCAGCCACCTTTTGCTTCTCTTCCTACGCTTTGGTGAGCCCGCCTACTCTCTTTCCACGTGGCCTTTGCGCCCCTTTCACTCCTTTCAACGGCCCTTCGTCTTCACCTCCTTGCCAGCCAGCAGCCACCGGTTGGCCAGCTGATCAATATAAGATTGTATTTTCTATGGAGCGTGAGCGCCTACGCTATGTGTGGCATGGTTTACACTTTGGTGTTTGAAGTTTGGGGTGTAGCCAAGATCCCAACGGTAGATTGCACAAGCTTAATATGATTGCACTAAGCAGTGGACCACTTCTCCTTTGAGAGTAAAAGGCATCAATAACAAGAATACCAAAGTGTATGCTGCAAACGGCCCTGGGTGAGCATTTTTTTTGGTCATGCCTACCGAGAAATTGAAGAAACAAATAATCCTTGGCCGAGCATTATTTTTTACTAATTACATACATGTTAGTGAAAAGCATGAAAGCATGAAATGACAAAAAAAAAACAATGAATGTAAGCATAATGACAGTACTTGAAAAGGAATAAAAGCAATAAAACATAAAAAACAATGCGGGAGAAACCTCAACCGCTCAATGGTTTTTTTCTTATCCTAACCTTATCCACTCACACTGGGATCGCACACCCGAACTTAACCTAATCACTCAATGGTTTTGCAACCAAAAGAGGAAATAGTGGTGGTTTCCACACACTCTCAACCGGATTTGAGTCTTCTCCCCGGTAGTAGCGGCGCCAATGGAGAGATGGAAAACTCTCACTTGTAGCAAGAGTAGTATGATCCACATGTAGCTCAATCCAATGGGATTTGCATCCCTTTCAGAGCTAGGGATTCAACCCGTACCGGTGCACAAAAGCTTATCCATTTGATGGAGAGAATCCTAAGAATACTACTACTATTGACATAGACTTAACACACACACAAGCTCAATCTTGCTATTGCTCACTCACTCATCATCCCACTCATCCATGCATCCAAAAAAGAAGAAAGCTTAGCTATTGCATACACAAGATCAAAGCATTCTTCATTCTCAAATACTCATTTCCCTAGTATGCACACAAACCTTGAAGCTATCAATAAGAAACATGCACACTAGAGAATTGACATGAGAAGAGAGACAAATATCAACTCATTGCATTGAATTAACAAAAATAGAACTTACAACAATGTAGATGGGGAGAGAGAAGAGCTTGCACCTCTATGGAAAAAGAGGGAGAGCTAGTCTCAAGAGAGCTCAAACATGAGTTTGCCCAATGTGTCCATAAGCTCTCAAATGAGCCACTTTTTATACAAAAACTCTAAAACTCCCAAAAGTTCCCATGTGGGATTATTGTATTGTCAAGCCCACTCCCACACTCATCTACAACTTGGAACTCCTTACAAGAGCCCTAAGTATCTTTTTGTTGCATCCTTGCATTGATCTTCACTCGTCATGCAACACCATGGCTTTGGTGGGCAGGAGAGGTTACTATGCAGTAAAAGAGCAAAGACGCCAGCATCCTGAAAGCTAGAGGGGTCATATTCAAGGATCATGGGCAGCTCCTCCACCTCTCATGTCGGTGCTATTACCAAGTACAGCTGGGATATCACTAGAAGAGGCAGAGCCATCCTCACCTCAGCTCGAAGAGAGCATTCCTTTGCACTTTGAAGACCCGACAGAATCAAATCCGAAGACACCAATCGACATGGAAAAGATGCAACTGTTGGAATTACTAAATGATTATGCCACGTCTCTCTAGAAGAACTATGACCAGCTGCATGGTCGGCTAATCACCATGATGATGTCTTACAAAGAGTAGTGCTAGACTAATAACCAGGGCAACAACAAGATCCTCACCCATAACAAGGAACTCAAGGAAAGCACACTGGGAAGAAGCCAGTACTACCCCCGGAATTTTTCATCCGAAAGTTTTCTTCCGGAAGTCAATCCTTTGAATTCATCGTGGAAGGCATTCTTCATCCTCCGCCTTCCGGACCTGCCCTTCCACATCAAAGGCCAAGATGTGCCTGCCACCATAGGATTGAGAATCCGGCCACTAAAAGTGCCCCAAACCAGAAATCATCATGTCTCTACAAGCCGTAATCACAACTCACCCAGAGGCTAAAAGGCATCTAACATTCCAGAAGACTAACTTTTTGGGTTTGAATAGCCGGATTGAGAATCCGACCCACTGGGCGTGCCATGTGTTAGCCATCTATGCCGCACAATGCCGCCAGTAGAGCCAGTCAACCACATGTCAGCACCGCCAATTGTCAGGGCCAGCCACATAGTAGCTAGAGTACTTTATTACTTTGAACGACGCTTCCTTAACACCTAGCCATCACATCTTATCACCAAGGGAATCACAACACCAATGGATGCTACAAGCAGGCAGTATAAAAGGATAGATCTTGAACTTTATAAAGGTTGGCGTGGATTGTATCATATTTCTTTTTGAAATAAGCAAGACCGTTTCTTTTTTTGTTCTCTCTTCTGTACATGCGTCCTCCTACTGTGTCTTTGTGTATTCATTTTTGTTTCATATGTTATGATTGTTAGAGTTATCTGTTAAGTTATCATGTTCTTTCATTTTTCATTAGGCGATTAGTCATCCAGTAGTTTTTAGTGGCCTTTGTACTATGTCTGTTTTGTCTATATCCACTTGGTGTATGCTGTGTGTATAGCCAGAGAATCTCAGTAGGTTGCTAGGGGAATAAGCGGTCATTTCCCCTGCCAATAATCATGGATTTTCTTTTGATGCCCACATCATGATTATGGTAGGCCAGTTCTACTAGTAGATCAAATATCATTGGTAGTAAGGGAGTCTTGAGTTTTAGTAGTGGGCTTAAGAGGCCTTTCGGTACTCTCATCTAGTGCTCAGGCTCACCTATTGATTGAGTATAGAGTAAAAAATGTGGATCTCTTCCTCATTTTCGATTTTAAGTGGATGAATATGAGAGCATTTTGGAGCATTTGACAGCTAGAGAGGGTGTTGATGGCTAGATGTTTATCATAATAGGGATTCTACATTCCATAATAGTACTTTTTTTCATTTCATGTTTGTACTTTTAGAGGCATTTTCATATTTGCTGATGTTGATATTTTCATCTACCTCAATTTTTTCTTTGTACTTTATCAATGTATGATTGATCTTGATAATTATTTATGTTTTATTCATCGTGGCTCCAACTAAGTGTCTCTTTTATATTTGTACACTAGCTTTGTTTTTAAGTTGTTATTTATTTTCTCTAAGACAGCCCCTCCCATATGCTTGCAAATTTTGGTCCACCATGCCATAAGACTAATCACCTCCCCACATGCTTATAAAGTTTCATCACCACAACGAATGATGTTTGGGTGGGTATGATGGCATGGGAAGAAGGAGTAGTATTTTTCAAGGCCTCTCGAGCACTGAGAGACTTGAAAAATGTGCATTATGTGCTACAAAGTTTCATCAGCAATAATGGACGATGCTTGTGTATGATGGCATGGGAAAGAGTTGGATTCCTCTCGAGCACTAAGAGACTAGAAAAATGTGCACTGTACTTGACTAACCAAACACCGTCTAATGATGGTGGTGAAACTTTACAAGCATGTTGGGAGGTCCCCCACCCCCTCCCACATCCTTGCAAAGTTTCATCACTATTGAGATGTTTGGGTATGATGACATGGGAAAGAGAAAATGTTAATCCCATTTTGGATTAACAAAGATGCTCCTCCAATTGAGGACATTAATAAGTGTTATTTAAAGGCACTATAAAAGTTGTACATTTTGAGATACGAGCCACCCAAATCCTCAGTTAGTAAGTTTTGGGCACCCAAGTGTGAATAAGGGCCAGATGTATAAAAGGCAATTTCACATAATGAAAGAACACAATCCCCCTTTGTGTGATGAGAGCTCTTTCTTTATCGAGAGAGAGAGAGAGAGAGAGAGAGAGAGAGAGAGAGAGTACTCTAGTGCATGTTCCTCTTCTATGCATGTGTATTAGAGAGTGAGAAGAAGATTGCCTTACAATGTGGTGTGAGCGACTCTGTGGTGGTGACAGCGTTGGAGGTGGAGATTGGAGGAGTGGAGCTTCCTAAAGCGAGCTTAAAGAGCCTCAAGGGAAATGAACTCGAAGCATTGGTAAGTACCCAACGGTAGTTGTTATATATTGCTTCTTTCGATTGTGAATGGGTAGAGTTATCTCTTGGGAAGTGTGGTAGCCCATAACATTTTTGGTGTTGCTGTTGGGGATCAAACCCGGGTCACCCGCGTGATAGGCGGTATATTCACCACTATGATGTTAATCCCATTTTGGATTAATAAATATGCTCCTCCAATTGAGGACATTAATAAGTGTTATGTAAATGCACTATAAAAGTTATACATTTTGAGATACTGGCCACCCAAGGCCTTAGTTAGTAAGTTTTGGGCGTCCAAGGTGTGAATAATGTTGAGATATTGAGTTTAACTAGTGTTACAAACGGACATTGATGACCCTCTTGGGTGATAGCTTCCGCACCTATGTCACTGGCACGGTTGGTGAGATTATGGTTGATATGTCGCCAGTGGATGATAGGCTGTGTAACAGCCACTTTGGAGATCTAGAGTTATGGCATAGTTATAGTGCCAACTCATATAGTCGGGTTCGCACTAGAGACCTACTTTGTATGTTGTTGTAGGAGAATATTTTCCTTTTATGCATGAACTCTTATCTTTTAGTTATATGGTTGTAGAGAAGAGAAGAAGATAGAAAAATATTCAGCCATCCATCTCTCTTGTGTCTTGCACTCTCTTGTGTGTGTGTATGTGTTTGCTTTGCAAGGAACTCAAGCTCTCTCTCTCTCTCTCTCTCTCCCACATTATCTTTATGGTATCAGAGCTCTAGTTTGTGTGAGAGCTAAGGAGGCAAGAAAGAGGCAAGAACAAGCAAGAAAAGAAGCACAGGTAAGAGCATCATCATCTATTTCCCTTCTTGGTTTAGGTACAGCTACACATCTCCGATTGAGGAGCTATCTTGACAAGCTTGGAGGGGTGAAGCAAGTGAAGTGTAGGTAGAGCATTTGGTCACAATACAAGTAAATCAAGTGAAGAAAGCAAAAGCAAGCGAGGTACATGCTATGCAACAATAAGAGAATGCATGTAAAGCAAGTGATAGTAGGTAGCTTGAGCACTTATGTAATACAGGTAAAGAAAGTGAAGTGCCCTAACTACAGTGATTTGTAGGAGGAAGATGGAACTAAGTTAGATGGAGAAGTGTCAAAAGATCAACATGTTTGGCTATTATTTTGCATTGTACCCTCCATGTTGTTTGTTTATTTACAAGCATGGGTGTGTGTGTGTGTGTGTGTGTGTGTGTGTGTGTGTGAGAGAGAGAGAGAGAGAGAGAGAGAGAGAGAGAGAGAGAGATTTCACACCCATAGAGAGAGTGCATGTAGGTTCAAGGCTTTATAGAGAGAGTTCTTATATATGTGTGTGTGCGCGCGCGCGCACTTGAGAAATCCTCCTATTTGAATTGATTTTTCCATCCTTAAAAAACCATGCTCATTAAATAAAATTTTTCTAAAGAGAACATATAAACAACCCCATAAGTGATGTCTTTGGACTCACCACATTTTGTAGAACTTTATGCATACACCCAAAAAGGGTTACAAAAACTAAAAAACTCAATTTTGACTTTTTCCAAAAAAAACATATGATTTGACAATGATGGGAAAAAATTTGAGACTTTTTCTACCATTTGGGAACTTTTGGTGTGTATACATTTAAAAAATAAATAAATCTTAGGGAGTGTTCATGCCCGAGCTCCTCTATGAGAAAACTCAAATGCAAACAAACTCTTATTGCAAGGCTAGGGGGGTAGACCAAGTATATAAAGGTTGTTTTGGGCTAAAAAGAATCCAAAAAAAGAAAAAGAAAAAGAAAAAGAAAAACAAAAACAATAACATTGGTCATAATGGTGTACGTCTGGGAGGTTAAACATGCCAATATTAGAACTCAAACCAATAGTTGAAACTTACCAGCCCTTGTAGCTCATGCCTCAAGAAAACCCCCCATCACATTTGCCATGCATTGGACCAATCTTATGCTTGCAGTTGCGCCACCACGTTTTAAACCCTTGGTGATACCAATTCCTATGATGACTCATTCTATACCAAATATAACAATTGATCCTACTTTATTGCAAATGCTTAGAGTTAGTACCCACCACCCTTTAGCAATATTGAACAATCTAGGAAGGGGGATTTCATAAGGATTGCTTAACCCAAAGAAGGACTTACACATGACCCAAAGGAGTCATCTAGACTTGTGTCCATAGAAATTTCTAAGCTTATAGGAAAATATGATGGATCTACCAATCTTGTTCAATTCATGCAAATGTTTAAGAAGCGATGTGAAGCATTTAGAAATTAGGATTATCCTACCAAGGTATGTGTATTGAATATATGCTTAGTTGGGGTAAGGACAATAGGTGGTTCATCACATTGATGGCTGCAATTAAGAAAAAATTTAAAACTCTAAAGGCTACCTTTATCTATGGATTCTCTAGACAAGGTGCTAGGTGGAGTGTTGTAACAAAGCTCTACAGGATAGAATAGAGACATGAGGAAACCATACGAGATTGTATCTTACACATGAATACCCTAAGCTCACAATGTGAGGACTAGGAGAAACTCAATGATGCACAAATGAAGCAATGTTTCCTCATGGAATTGAAGAAAAATTTTGCACAATTTGATTATAATCTTAAATCTTGATTCTTTTGTTATAGAGAAGCAATCTATTTAGATGATAACACGATGGAAGATCCCCTTGATATGAAATCTTCCTCATCTAAACCAATGAGAGCAAGGACAACAAGACATTAATTTTGGATATATCCAGTGTGGATAATTCTGTGATGTCTTGATGAGCTAGATTGTTAGCAATACCTAACAACCCCTTACTCTTGTAGACCTAATTTGTTGTGCACGTTGCGGGCCACAATCCCAATTCACATTGCATATGGGGTGGACTAGGGTGAGAGATAAATCTAAGGGGGAAAGTAATCTTAGGCAAGTTATAGGAGAGGCTAGGAAAAATCAAACTAGAATGGGGGGGGAAAAGGGGTGGGAGGGGTCAAATCTTTGGAAGGGTTGAGTCCTCATGTTTACTCTAATCCATTTAGTCCCCTAGGAGAAGATAGTGGAACTTCCTCTATGGGGAGGTTAAACTGGCAAGTGGAAATACCCTAAAGGGACTTATAAAGAGGATCTGGGAGGAGGAGAGGGTAGATCTAGGGAGGGAAGAGGAGCTAGAGGTGGAGATGCCAGCCTTTGTGCTAGAATGATTAAGGAAAATGTAACTAAGGGGTGCACTTGGAATGTTAAGGGATTAAAGGATAGGAAGAAAAATGCAGCCTTTTTGGGGTTGGTGAAGGATTAGGACTTGTTTATTATGGCCATCTAGGAAAATAATCTTTTTGGTATGAAGGATGGGAGAAAGGAAAGTTTTAGAGACTGGGCAATGCTGTATGGGGGTGTAAATTCAGGATTTAGTGGGGTTTCAACTATTATTAAGAAAGATTTAAACCCAACATCATTGCCAATCATCCTAATGGTAGGATATTAGTTATAGAGATTCAGTTAGCTAAAGAGAAGGTGTGGATAGCTAATATATATGGGGCTCACAACCACAAAGTTAGAGGAGAGATGTGGGAGTGGATCTCAAGATTAGAAATTCAGTGTCCATGCATTATGATGGGGGACTTTAATATAGTTGAGAAGCAAGTAGATATGTGTGGGGGAAGTATAGTCATGATGGGGAAAGAGAAAAAGAAGTTGGAGAATCTTAGAGAAAATATGGAGCTAATTGATGGGCTTGGAGCTGGGATTGTGGGGTTTTGATCTGGATCACACTTATTTCAGCCTTGAGTATTTTGGTTCATCTTCTAGATAGGATAGGGTTTTTTTAGTCATCAAGATTCGTGCATTCCTCACACCTTATCAACTATAGTGGAAACTTCTTCTGTTTTATCTGATCATATGCCTTTAATGTGGGGGTGGCAATTAGCAGACTAAGGGGAAGACAAGCTTAGAAATTTTCCTGTGAGAAAGTTGAGGGTGAATAACCTTTTGCTTAAGGATGAATTATTCATGTCCCTTATAGAGGAGGCCATTAGTAGATTAAAGAGAAAGAGGGAGAACTCGGGGGGTCCACCTAAAAATATGTAAGTATAGCACGTGAGTTCGAATGAAAATTCATGGATCAAGCTTCCTACTGACAATCAACTATCTAATTAGATCGTAATCCTAATCTAATCATGTGATTAATGCTAAGCTAAGCTAGGGTGGGTGATACCTCATAACAAACATAATGAATGAACTAAGCTAATTTAGCTTAAGACTCAAGCTCAATTAGGTTACAAGATTGAGACTTGTACTCATAGAGAGGCTTGAGAGCTTGTTACATTTTGCATTACTTGTGTGCAATGGTCCTCTTTTATATGAGAAGAGTACAACAAAGCTATGATAGCTCATGTGGGATAACTTGGCTAGGTGACTTGGCACTCTAGCATCACTCATATCAATAAAGAAGAGGCAGATTGGAGGCCTGACCAAGGTAAATACTGATCAATATGTTGAGCGCTAGGTGTAAGGAATGCTTTGCAATTAGTTTAGATTTTTGCATATGACTCTGGTTCTAGATGTAATATTCACAAATCAAGGATCGTCAATTTAACTAAGGAGGATAGCTTTGATATGGAAAGATGGGGGTATGAAGTCACTAGGAAGGGATAAATCATCAGACACTTGGGGGTGCCTTTTGGGATGGGGGTGACTAACAAGGAGCTAACCAATTGGGCTATTGAAAGGTTCTGTGGCAAACTAAAAAAAGGGAAGGGATTAAAGTTCCATTTCATGATAGGATGGCTATTTTTAACACAACCCTAATGCCTATATTATAATCCTCTCTCCTATGGTAGAATTTAGAAAGTGCCATTGGAGAAGTATTATAGCCCCAATCATAGACTTCATTTCAAGAACTTGCAATGACGGTAGGAAGGCATCTGCATGGCTGGCCTAGGATAATGTCAAATTTCCCAAAAGGTGGGAGGATTGGGGATACTTCACTTGCCTACTCATGCTAAGGCTAGGGTGGTAACTAGCCTACCTAAATGTCTTCAATAGGATGGAATTTGGACCAAGATGTTTAGAGAGGTGGTGGAAGATTATGAGGTTCAACTTAAAGGTAAATTGAATGGGTTGGAATGGAAGGATAAGCTGCTATCATATGCTCCTTTGAAAATTGTGAACTCTCCCTTCTATAAATTTTCATGCCTAAATTGGAAAGAGGTGATGGGTTTGATTAAATGGAATGGGTGCACTAGGGCTTGATTAAATGGAATGGCTCCACTAGGGCTTCTAGGAACTCCTTCAGCCTGGGCATTTTGTGGACTCATAAATTTAACCCCCCTTGGCTCAACCTAATGTAAGGACAT